>NW_015386674.1:499319-522328 GCF_001527695.2 Protobothrops mucrosquamatus | reverse complement strand
CACACACACACACACACACACACACACACACACACACACACACACACACGCGGATGTGGGGCTGCACAGTGAGGAAGGTTTGGCATGCTAAATGCAGTCAGGGTGGTTTCCTGTGCACCAGTTACTACTGGAGACAGGATACTGGGGCGGATGGCTTGTTCTGCCTTGCCACCAGCCAGGCTGCATCCGGCACCTGCTGAAGTGCCTATGTTCTCATGGAGTGTGGAAAGGAGGCAGCCCCATAAACACAGTTACACCTTCTATTGAACGATATTTGGAGTCTGGTAACCACTCTCTTCTTGGACCAGGTAATTCCGATTAAAAACTGTACATAAACTGATGTGGAATTTTACTTTTCTCTTTTCTGGTTTTCACAAAATTTCTGACATGTTATTAAATAGTGGCAAGAGAAAGAATGGCCAGTATTCTCTAGTTTAGAAATGTAAATGTAACTCAGAGAAGAACACTACTGCATCAAAACAGAAGGAAAGAAATTTGTTTGCAGCAATTCTCAGCCAGGCATAAAGGAAAGACTTTCAGATGCATTAACTGGACATACAAATAGGGGCATATGTGTCTGCTTGCATGCATGCAAAACCCCCCCCCCACACACACACAGACACAAAGAGAGTGTAGGTTTATATTAGTACCAGCTGTTTCAAAATTCTTGGGTTACTTTAATGAATGTAAAGAAAGAGGTGTGTTCTGTTACAAAGCTGGCAAATGAACACAGGTTCTAGCACTAACTAGTCCGCCCACACTTTGGCTGGAGGCTGAAATCCTTCATTAATTTCCTTCTTTCCATTCATTTTAACCAACAAAATCTCAGCCTAAATAAGTTGTAGGCCCTCCCCCTATTTTTAGAATTCTTCCTTCAGAGCATAGGCTATGTATCTCTTTATCCCTCAATCCTTACTTCTCATGACACCTACACCAGTATAGTTGGAAAGTTGCTTATTGGAATTGCTTTTGTTTAGCCAGCCTTCCTTAAGTAGAACAGGTATGCCTTTACCATTCTGCTTGTACATTGCCTCATTGTTGGAGAAGACAGGGATCCTACAATTACAACACTCCTTAGCATGTGGAATTTCTATTGAATATGATCATGGGCAGGGAGCAGCCAGACAGCCTCATTAAATTGCTCCAACCAAGGCAATTATGGGCCCCACCTCAGAATAATTAGTACCCATGGGAAACTGCTTGGTAGACAGGCGGCATAAGCTAACAGCTAGAGCAGGTTATGCTAGAAGCTAGGATTCCTGATGTTGTCATCTTCCCACACTCCTTCAAAAAGAAGGCAACAAAAACTAGGTGGCGAGAATAGAGAAGGAGCTTGGTTTCAGATGGTTTTAAGGATATAAATGATACCTGTTGTCTATGAGCTTTATTTCAGCCTTTAATAACTGGTAGACATGCAGAGTTAAACTTACCCAGTAACTCCTAATGTAAAGCTGAAGCAAAACAAAAGCAAAGCAACACCTCCTCAGCATTGCCACATGCTGTTCTCTATGACTTGTAAACATTGTTTTGCGTCTAGCAAAGTTATAGCTATCAAATCATGAAGCAGCTATCAGAATGAGGGAAAGTTCATATACTTTCTGCATGCTTCTTGCTTCTTATTCAGTAATTCCAGAGTTTTGTAATTTATGCAGTTTTGATATTTATGTTTGCTGCAACCAATTAGTTTGTAACAACGTACGCCAACTTTAAGCAAAGTAGAGAATTGTTCTCCTTTTTGTTAATCACAGGCTTGAAATGGTTGATATTCTGCACCCAAAGCTTGTTTACAAATCTTCAGTATTTGATTTGGAACCAGACTCTTTTGGAATCGATTCCAAATTAATGAGAGAACCAGTCTTTGTGAGGGGAACTAACCTTTGGTACAGGGTTTGTGTCATTATTTAACCTTGCTTTGGTTTAAAAATAAAAAAGGAGTTCACTTTTTTCTTTCTGGATCTTCTTTTTAGAAAATAGATGAAATCAACATGGTATTTCTCTATATCTCATATTTTTAACAGATGTATGGCATTCTAGCCTTGGATCACTTGTGCTCATACTGTGCTGGGATAAAGCATTATAAGCAGGCTGAGATGTTGGGGTAGGAAGGGTTGAAACAATCTTGAAAGCCAAAGAAAAGAAACAAGGAAGAGTAGGTTCCCTCCTCTTTTGAAGGTAGTCCAATCTTGAACGAATAGTATCTCAGAGGCCTTTTTGTCAGAATGTGATGCCTGCTGACACCATCAGACTTAAAAGTTACGTGGGAAAAAGTTATGCACTAAAACTACATGAGGTGAAAGGGTTCTTAATTCCCTCTTGCCCAAGTATTATTCCTGATTCCATGGGAACTCTATTTCTCTAGAGCAGGGGTAGGCAACCTTGGCTCTTTTATGACTCGTGGACTTCAACTCCCAGAATTCCTGAGCCAGCATGGCTCAGCTTGGAAACCTCTCCCTTTCCCCTCAGCATGGCTGGCTCAGGAATTATGGGAGTTGAAGTCCACGAGTCATAAAAGAGCCAAGGTTGCCTACCCCTGCTCTAGAGGCATGGAGTATAAGAATGGTATAAAGTTCTTTGATTAGATTGGGCTTTCTTTTCCACCTTAGGTGATGCTCTTGTTGCCTCAAGACTTCTGAGACCATTTATCCTCCCACAGATTCATCTTTTGTTCCTCCCACTGTCTGACTGCACATGCCGGATCTCATGGGTGCATGCTTAGGGAGGAGCCTTTGGAAGACTTTGGCAACTCCTTATACCTCATTTCAGCAGGGTGGCCTTTGCAAATTTTCCTGTGGCATACTGGTCAGGTTGAAATAACAACAGGATGGCTGGCAAAACCATATCCTTGATTACTGGTGAGGGAATTTAGTGAGATCTGCAAGGCAGTGCAAGTTTTGAAGAAAAAGGAACATCTTGGTCAAAATCACTGATGTATAAACATGATCATCAGTGCTTGAGTTGTCCTTGTCTGGTCTCCCCTCAGAGCATAAAAGATGCTTCAGAGCATGTGTGGTACAAATGTAGTACTGCCTGCCACTATTTAAAACAACTGCCTCTTTTCTAATCCTGGGATGCTTTCTGGAATTGCAGACAGATACTGTATTTACATTCCTCTTGCTTTAAATTCCCTTTGTGACCTCAGAAGTGCTGAGGCAGCGCTAATAATCAGTGTATTGGTGCATGCAAATCAGTAAAACGTATCAGCTACAGTTAACATAAAAATGGTGACCTTTACAGGGCAGAAGATGCTATTCTTCATGTATAAAACAAAAGATCTTTGTGCCTGGATCTCAAAAAGAGGTCTTTTCTTTCCCCGTGCAGGCCTACATTGCACAGATCTATGGCTACTTTCTACTATTAAGTAACTGGGAAATGAAGAGAACAATGGCAGCTCTTAACAACGGTTGCTCCCTCCTAAAATATTTTTCCATGCCCCTTGAACTATAATATAGAGGTACGAGGGCAATTCGGAAATAAACCTCCATTTGAACATGTGCAAGAAATAGGCGGGGATAGCGACACCCATCCTATGGCGCCGTGTGCAGTAGTTCAGTAGGCAGTGAGGAGTGGAAGGAGAAGGTTGTGTTGCAGTTGACTCGTCCGCTAGATCAATTGAAAATGAACCCTGCCATAGAAAATCCCGCCAAATGTGAAATGCGTGCAGTAATACAATTCCTGTGTGAGAAATTTTTTTGATGAATTACAGCTGCCGAAACTTTTTAGGCATCGCTATCCCTGCCTATTTCTCGCACATGCTCAAATGGAAGTTCATTTCTGAATCGCCCTCGTATTATTTAACGTGTGTGCCTTCAAGTCAGTTTTTGAGTCATGGTGACTAACTGGATAACTTTTTGCAGTTTTCTTGGCAAGATTTGAGAAGTTAGCCATTGCCTGCTTCTTAGGGCTGAGAGAGAGTGACTAATCCAAAGTCCCCCAACTGGCTTTATGTCTATGACAGGATTAGAATTCACAATCTTCTAGTTTGTAAACTGTTGCCTTAACCGCTACTCCAAACTGGCTTTCATTATTGTAACACTACTCTGTTTATCTGGCATACTTTCCTCCATTCAACAGCAGCATTTCACATTTAGTAGTATGTTAATAGCATCAGTGAAAATACTACATGGATGCAGTAGTGGCAGGGTCAAAAAAATCAGTCATGTAAGATTACAGGTGATTCGGGGGCAAATGCTTTCTCACAGCCCAACCTATCTCTTGGGGTTACTGTTGAAGCTATGGGAAAAAAAGCAAGCGGGAGACTATGTATACAGTATTAAGCTCCTGGATGAAAGACTAGATGTAATTCATTAATTAATTAGCTAGCTAGCTAGCTAGTCACACTAGGCCTTCTTGATTGATAGGTTAGTAATCCACCTCTAAATTGTGGTGCTTTAGATGAGAACATAACTTTGTTGAGCAAGTCCTGCTGGGCAAAGATCTACCATCTGTACTAAAGTTCAGACTGCAGTTATCAAACAGGATGCACTGCTCTATTTGAGGGAGTGGAAGAGGAAGAGGAAAGGGAAGCGGAAGGGAAGGGATTCATCTATAGTGGGGGCCAGAAATTTCTCTGCTTCCTTGAATCACGTATGTTAGACCCAGTTCTCTCCCTAAGATCAAATAATAGAAAAGTAATCCTTAGTAATGCTATACAGTATATTAACTACCTGCCCCCGCTTTATTTCAGGGCCATTCTTGAGGCTTTCTTTCAACAAGGACTGGGCAGAAGAACCTCGTAGCCCATTCAGCCCCTCTAAGAAAGACCACTATCTGTAGTTTTAATGTCAAGATTTTAGCCCAAAATGGCGTCAACCAATGCAAATGTGGATTCTTCCTTTACCAACCAAACATGTGAGATTAAATCATAAAAGGGAAAGTTACCACGCAGAGTTAAAAATCCCAACACTTCAGCTTGATTTAAATTCTTGAATATGACAACAATTTGCCATGTCATTTAAACTTAGCCCTCAGCTGCTTTGGTGCAATGTTTGTGTGCCATAGCAGCGCCTTTGTTGCTGAGCTACAGATTAGCCTCCCAGTGTGATGTATGAACAGGAGCTGGGGTTTAAGCAAACACAGATATGTATGTGCAAAGGCTGAAGAGCTTTTTTCTGGCTCCTTCCGCATCGACACAATTAAACGATGCCTACATTTAGCTGTTCAGCCACCTGATCCACAAACTTAGCTAAGAAGCTGAGGAAATATATGTCAGGGTGGATGAATGCGCTCCAACTCGGCTCCATTAAGCTGTCTGGGTGGTGAGTGATTAAAAGGAGATGTTGGTACCCCCTCCGGCTGCATTCCACACTGACTACGCGGCCGGCAGCCTCCAATCCACCCCCGTCTCCTGGCCAGCAAGTGCGGAAGTGGGGAATTTCCTGGCACCAGATGCGGAACAGGAAAGCGGAAATGAAAACAGCAGCAAGCCAGAATAGATTGGGGATGGGAAGAAGGGGTGGGTGGGCCCTTGTCTCTTAAAGGCACAGGATTATCCGTGGGCCAGAAAGGAAATAAATTTATAGAAAACAGATGGGTGAGTGTTCAGGCAGGGACAACGTTTCTCTTTGCTCTCTCCCCCTCCCCCCCCCCGCCATCCACACATTCATTGCAAATCATCTTGCCCCATAACATAGTTTTTTTTTCTTTTTTTCCTTCATTAGCCCATTCAAAACATTACACTGCATGAGAGCAATTTAGGACAAGACTGTAGGTGGCCTCTGGCAGTACAGAAAGAAAAACAATGTACCACACAGCTTTACTTTCGAACGAAATGCCAATTCCTAGCTCTGTCAACACAAAGCATGCTGTGAGAATTATCACCGCCCCACCCATAATCCAGCCTCACAAAGCTGAAAAAAAAATGCTCTGTTGTCCTTGAGAACTGTGAGCATAATGGAGCTCTAAAGATTTTGCCTCCTTTTCTTCTGCCCGAGACACTTTTAGCAGTCTGAAAGGAGGAAATGCTGTATTCCCCAAGCCGCAGAGGCAATTTGCATTTGTGACAATGCAGTGACTGGCTGCAGTCGGTTAGCATTCCAGAATGAATCCATATTAAAATGGATTTGAATAGAAATCCTTAAGAAAGAAGAAAGCACACAGTATCTAGCCGAACTTAAATTCTCAGAAACTTTGTTGCAGATGTGCTCAAAATAATCTAATTTTGTTCTCTATGATCTGTTATCGACAGATAGGATACACCAATAAATAACAGATAGTCCTTCCCATTCACCACAAATTCAGGTCAGGCTTCCTTCCTACTGGATGTCAGACCACGTACTCCCCATCCTGATATGTACCCTTTTCCTCAGTATCCCAGCTGTGCCATCTCCCTCAGGCTGTTTAGCATTGTCTGGAAGTAGGAAAGCTGCAGGCATGGAGTGGGAAGGGGAAAGAGAGAGATGGGGGCACTTATGAATCACCACATGCAATCCAGTCTTTGGAAGTTAGCCAAAGAACACTGCTTTGAAGCAACCAAAAGGCCTAAAGCCTTCACTCTTTCACTTATTAATTGTTCATTCTTGTTTTGAGTAAAGAAAGATTAAATATACTCTTGAGTCCACGAGTAAAAGTGCTGCTAATTAATTTTTCAGAAATTAAGAGTGTTTTGGTCTTTCCATTCTATGTCTGTTTTCTAATACAAATTTGAACCCTTTTATACAAAGCATACCAATGAGGAGAATGCTGTCAAACTATAGTACAAAGATTAGATGTCCGTACAAAAAAGTAGTTGTACTGCATAGCGAATGGATACGATTCTCTCTGGATTCATCCAATTCTTAATATAACTGAGGGTACCTTTTTAAAATTGTACTTGGAAAGATCCTTGTCTCACATACCTCACAGATAATTGTGCTAGAAATTAAAAAAACTAGTAACATACCTCCACAAAAGCTATTTTGATTAAAAGCTATGTGGAAAGCTGGCTACTTCTATAGATACACAAAGCTTTATATTTCACAAGACATTATTTCTGTTGTATGCTAATTAGCTTCAAGTACCAATTTTTAAAATATATTTATTGATGATAAACGTATTTCTGGACCACACTGATTCTTTTTTCTACGGGGCAGACCCTCCTAATAGTTCAGGAAATATACTGAGAATTCTTTGTTTATATTGGCTTGGCTCAGAGTTGTACTGGCAATAAAATAAAATGCATTCTTAACATGTTAAGAAAAATTGGCAAAGTAGCCAATGCATATTTAACAATAATTACTTTATTGATATAGCAAAGTAAATATTCCCAATATGTTGCAATGGTATACCTGTACAATTAAATGTATGCTGTATAAGAAAATGTTCCACTCTGAACAGGATAACCCATCTATTTGGGAAGGTGAATTTTAAAGAAAAGTGTTATCTTTTCACCAAGGAGGAGACATGGGCTGAGGATTTTGAAGATAGGACATCACTACAGCAGAAATAGACAACCTGGAAAAAAGAGAGTAGTGACAGAATTAATGTAGAATCCCTAACATTTTATTCACAATAATATCAAATTACAGTTATTCCAACTTTCCAAAATAGGTAGTCAAATTAAAAATATCTATATATGTTCAGGAATATGTATTTGACATCAGTCCACATTTATTTCGTGCAAGTGTTTTCCTCAGCAATAATTAGCAACTGAGAAACTAAATCACTTCTTGCCCTTGAAGCCTCAACTATCTGCCCAATAGTAGTAGCTCACAAAACAAATATCTTTCCAAATTAACAAGAAGTGATTAAATTTAGAATCACTAGCCTTTACTGAAAGTTACCGAATGATCTTTTTTTTTGGGGGGGGGGAGGAGAATTGAAACTTTAGAATTTAATCAAGAAAATAAGAGTTTTTGTGAGAAAAGAACACAAATCTACAAATACTTTCTTGTGAGATGTAAGCATTATAATCCTAAAAGGAACAGAAGAGTCTGAAAAAGAGAAGATCAATGAGCAAGAAGACAAACTAGAAAAGGAGAATGCTAGTTTATTACTTAACCTGTTGACACAAATAGAAAAAGGGAGAATCATTACTTCTAGGCTAAATCTTTAAAAAATGCAAAAATCTAGTATTTCCACATCCACTGTCAGTGCCCACAGGGTTCGAAAACTGTAACAGAGAGTTGCTTCCACAATATAAAAACACAGTATGAGATAAACACCATATTTATTAGAAAGGAAGATGATCCCATATAGGCATAATGAAAATAAGATGACTGCGGCGACGTGAGGCAATACCTGCCCCTTGTAATTCTGACATCAGGGTTGCATTGTAATATGCTGATGTATGTTTCTATGCTCTCTTTCCTCCAGGAACTTTTATGAGTGATCTTCAATTCAAGGTAATCCCACTCCTTCCTCAAAAAAGGAAGAGTAAAGAGAGGAAAAAGCTCCATAAATAAAAATCCCATGTACTGCCCAACTTCATATTCTTGTAAATCCCAAGGCTGCCAATCAGTCCTAGAGATTTACTTCTCTCAATAAATTTGTGCATGAGTTAACTTGTGTATTATGTAGAAACATGTATAAAATCCATAAAAGAAGAAAACAACAAGAATACACTAAGTATTGATTAAAATTGCCAGTCCCTCGGGAGAAGGGCGGGGTATAAATGGAAACAAATAAATAAATAATAATTGATTCCTATCTACATATACATAAATATACTATTGAGGGGTCCTTGGTGCTCTCTGAGCTTGCTTATTTTCTTGCAGATGTTTTATTACCCTAACTAGGTAACATCATCAGTGCTAGTAAGGAGTGTTGTTTGTTGTCAGTTTATATTCTGTTGTCTAAACATACCATTCTTATACAAGAAACTTCTGAATACAAAAATAGGAATACAAACATTTTTTCAATAATAGCAACAAAAAAAAGAAACATGGAAATACAAGTAGGTGGTAGTTGCATTGTAAGGGGAAAAGAAGAAAAAAGATTGAACGAAACTAAATAAGGATGAAATCAGAACTTATTAAGCAGGGAAAAAATAAAAAGCAGTTCTGTTAAGGCTTCACAAAAAGTTTAAATTCCATAAGCAAGCTGACTCTCCCAAGTTATCTAATTTTCAAAGGCACTGATATTTTCAGGCATTTCCTCGCTATAGATGTAAACATGAAAATGTTGGGAGATCAGATCACTGAGGTGTCCTGCAGTTTGTGGTGATTTTTAATCTAAGGCCTATTGTTCTCCACATGAAGAATAAAAATGTCTGCAGTCAAGCAAAGGAATCTGCTATTATTGCTGTCTCTCCATTGATGAACTCCAGATCCATTTTTCTAGAGACCTTTTTTTTACAGTGAGGTAAAACTTGCTGCTCCCTTTCAATAGTGTGTTTCTTAAAGTAACATCTATTCCATAAATATAACATCTATCTCAATTACAATGAAAGGATCCTTTGAAAAGATGGCCAATAAGGCAGATTTGTCTGGATTACATATTAAGACCGAGTGGCTGTGGCTACCAGCGCCTCGGCATAGTCAGCTGATTCCATCGCTGACTATAGGGGGCGAAACTTTGGCCCCCTCGGATCGGGTCCGCAACTTGGGTGTTCTCCTGGATTCGCGGCTGACATTGGATGACCAGTTGTCGGCCGTGACCAGGGGAGCGTTTTATCAGGTTCGCCTGATTCGCCAGTTGCNTTCCAGCTAGCGGGACTGGCCTAAGGGATTTTAAAGGGGTTTTAATTACTTTTAATCTGACATATTTAAATATTTCTTTTTAATCAAATTTTAATTAGGTGTATAATATGTTAGTATTTTATCCAATTGTCAGCCGCCCTGAGTCCGCAAGGAGAAGGGCGGGATATAAATGTAATTAATAAATAAATAAATAAATAAAATAAAAGAAGAAAAGAGGCAAAATGGAGATGCTCAGGCAACAGAAACTAATAAATGTTTACCATAAAAGCTGATTCCACTATTTGGCAATTTTTCTTGTCAGTGGTCATATACCCCACTGTTCTTCAAAGAACATAAACTCAGCAGAAAGGCCAACATAAGGAAGAGAAAGCAGCTTCAATTATCAATCTACCATGAAGCATCAGGGCTTCACTTTGATCAGAGGTGAAACAGCTTTTAATTTGTACGGACGTATTATAAAATTAGTCACTATCACAGTGATGGCGAACCTTTTAGAGACCGAGTGCCCAAACTGCAACCCAAAACCCACTTATTTATTGCCGGGTGCCAGGTGGGCATGGCTCAATGGGTGGGCATGGCTGTGGTGGTCACGGCAGACTGGGTGGGTGTGGCCAAGGTGGGTGTGGTCACCTCGATGCTGCTCGTGGGGAGGGATGCCTGTGGGGGCTGGGCAGGGTTGGGGGAGATCCAGGGGGTCTCTGGCAGGTGGGGCGGTGGGCAGGAGGCTCATCCTGTGGGATGAGGCGAGGCAAGGCAAGGCAGGGCGGGAGTGCCATTGTCGCAGGGCAAGGCGAGGCAGGGGCCGGGGCGGCTGCTGCCTGACACCATCGGCCCCCGCACACAAGAGGCCAGCAAGCTCATGGGGGCTGACAGTGTCCGTCAGCAGCCACAGTCTGCCGGCCCCTTGACCAGCGCACCCTGGGGCTCTGCAGCCCGCCACCAGCAGTTTAGAGAAGCCGCCTCTGAGCTGGACGGCCGGCTGACAGCTGAGGAGGAGATGCAGTGGGTCGTGCCCGGGAAAAGTAGAGCATGCGAGGCCAGGAGGGATGGGACGGGGGGAGGGAAACCACTGTGCTGGGGTGCATCCGACCAAGTGGGACCTCAGTGAGTTAGCGGGCGGCTGGTTGAAGAGGGATGGTTGCCATCTCTGGGGCATGGTGCGCGTGCCCACAGAGAGGACTCTGAGTGCCGCCTCTGGCACGTGTGTCATAGGTTTGCCACCACTGCACTATCAGATGGAAATCAAAAACAAGAATCATATTTGTAATTTTGAGAACTTTGTAATTAGCATTCCTGAAAAAACATTTCTAAAGCAAGACCTATGTATTCAGAAATTAATACCATGGGAAATCAGACATAATATAAGTCTGAAAGAAGTAAAAACATGGCTTACATGAAACTGCTCATCATCTGTTTGGTGTCTTCTGAACTCCTAGAGTTGGCAAAACTGATAAATGAGCAGTAGACAGCAATCCAAGCACACCACTTTAACTGCAAACACCATAGAAAAATATGATGAGAACCTTATGGGGTCACAAAGATACATCAGAGTTATTCTAGTTTAACAATATTATAAATATTCCACTTTGTTTTTCCTGTGAGTTCAGGAACAGTCTTCAGTTTTAAAAACTAATAAATATTGCTAAAGCAAAATCATGGTAGTTACTTATAAAATACATATGACAAAAATAAAGCCATATTAATGAATTCAGACTTTTTCAGTTGGTTCCATTGAATTAAATGCCATTATCAATGAGAAATATGAACTGAAAATTCTAATTTCAAGAGATATGACATATGAAGTTGTATGTTTTACTGGTAATAATCTTAACAAGAAAAATGTATATGTTGAGAATTACCTAGTAGTGCAGAATGTATAAGGAAGACTAGAAAAAACATCAACATTTTGTTAACATATTGAGATAGAGATTTTATTATTTGTGAAAAGTACCATACAGCTTTCAATACATCGTTATTACAGTGTAGGGTTTTCTGGATTTTTCATAAACTTTGTATGTTGTCACTATCAAATACAAACTCGTGCAAAGCTCTTTTTCTCTCTCTTAGATTATTTCAGCAGCAGTTAAAAGATTTGATATTACATGTGTGGACTATTGTTATGTGAATAATGCCTTGGCCATCTGTAAAAAGAAAGATGCTGATGACTGAGGAAGAAATAAATGCCACTGAGTAAGGCTTAAATTTATCTCATAATTAAACTGAACTTCTATATATACTAACCTGTTGATGGCTTCTAAGTTACATAACCGTATTTGCTATTTCATATAGGCCATCCATTCAGAGCATACAGTTGAATTACTATTAATGTATCTGTCTCTTAATGCTAAGAAGTGATCTGATATAATTAAACTCTTATTTTAATCTAGAATTGAGATCTGAATGAGTTGTTGTAAAGTAGTTGATATATATTTTCAAAAACATTTACATATGATGGTACTATTACCAGTAATGGGTATTGTTATCACTTTTACTCAGAAGACATGTTATCCTCTAGACACAATTCAGATCCCTTAGGCAGAATCAAACTGAAATTAGTGAAAACAGCCCTTGCACAGGATATACCATTATGTATTCCCTGCAGCATGGATATATAGTAAAGCGTTCTGCTAATGAAAGGAATTTCATTTTAACCATTCTATCATCTATAATGCTCCACAATGCTTATACAACTTTTAAAGTCAGTTTTGATTTCTTCTGGAATAATGTACACTAATACAGGGCTTTTCAACCTTTTCACCCATTGTACCACTTTTAGGATATGGCAACATCCGAGTACCACCAGTCGCCTAGCAAGGTGTCAAAAACTTGATGACCAAAAAAAAAAAAGGGAAAAAAGTGATGAAGTACAGGTAGTCCTCGACTTACAACAGTTCGCTTAGTGACTGTTCAAAGTTACAATGGCACTGAAAAAAGTGCCCCCCAAGCCACAGCCAAGCAAGACACCTGCCTGCCCACCCGGCGGCGCTCTTCCTCCTGTCCGAGGTTTTCATTGTTGTGAGCATTTCTGTTGGGGATTGGCAGTAGAGGTGGGATTGGGGGGGGTGTTTGGTTTATATTCCCCCCGTCTGCTGGATGGTTGCAGCAGGTTTTGGTCACTTCATATGACCCTGGAACACTGTGACCGTCATAGATGTGAATCAGTTGCCAAGCATCTGAATGTAAATCACAAGACTCTGGAGATGCTGCAACATTCCAGCTGATCGGCGCTTCTTCTGGGCTCAGCAGAAGCATCAGGATCAGTGCCGAGCTCCAGCTGGAGCCTGGTGCTGATCCTGGCACTTCCACTAAGCCCTGACAGCCCTGAAGAAGCGTTGATCCTGGCGCTTCCACTGAGCCCTGACAGCCCTGCAGCTCCAGCTCAGGCTTGTGCGGTGTTGCCATCGGTTCAGCTCATTCCCCTCCCCTGCTACCACTTTTCTAGGATGGTCGTGTACCACCTGCCAGGCGCCAACGTACCACAGGTGGTACCCGTACCACTGGTTGAAAAGCCCTGCACTAATACATGTTCAGCAGCCTATGTAAATTAACTAAAACTATTAAAAATAAACTCCAAATTAATATGAATTAAAACATTAAACTATTAATTTATTGCTGAAAGTTAAATAGTAACTAGTCAGCCTCTGAAGGTTGGCAGAAAAATTTCTGAGAAATACTGTGTAGTAAATTCAGTTCAACCCTAGAAAGAAAGAAAACTGGAGTTATAAAGAATAATCCAGATCTTATTGCAAAATGCTAGGGCTATACTATCCAATAGCAATTCAATAGTTGTATCATAATATGTAAGTAGTAAAACATTTATTTGATTTGTTCAGTTAGTGTTCTTTATGTCTTTCAGTCAAAACCTGGGTATTCTAATACTCACTTTTAGCATTAAGCCACACATGCTGAAAATCATTCCTAGCAAATTCATATAATCTGGTGTAGGATCTTCCAAAGTAGGGTTGTTTTCTGTAGTTGGAGGCTTGTATCTGCAAATAAAAATTCATTTCTAGCTACAATTTTGAACTGATGAGCAAAACGTAAACTCTACTTTCCCTGCAAAAAATAAAATTTTCATACAAGTTCAAAGTCAACAGCTTGAAAAAAGGAATGGCATCAATGTTCAGTATTTTCTCCCCAAGCTATACTTCAGCACACTGCAGAAAGCTCTCTAAATTTTAATGAATAATAATAATAAAGACCAAACAATAGGAGAAGAGTCTTGTTTTAATATGGACAAGAAAGAAAAATAGGATTATGAATTAAGCTCTGTAAGTTAAGATCTATAAAATTTGTATGCAGGTAGCTTTTGTTTGACAGCCAGTTGGATGTACTAATTAAAGTATCAGGCTAGAAACCATGAGTTCTGGTCCTGCCTTAGGCATAAAGCCAGCTGGGTGACCTTGGGCTAGACATTTTTCTTAACTCAAAGAAGGAGGCAATGGCAAACCACTCCTGAAAATCCTTGCCAAGAAAACTGCAGGAAGTTTTCCAGGCAGTTGCTGAGAACTAAACATGATTGAATGGAAGGAAAAAAGAAAAAGAAGTTCTCATTTAGCGATTGCCTTGGCTGGTGACCATCATAGTTACGACAGTGATGAAAAAGTACCGTAACTGTACAACTAATCCTCACATTTATGAGCCTCACAGGTCTGTAACTAAAGGAAAGCTGGAGCAAGAACATAAACACAGTTGCAGTTTCACTTAGTGACCACTTCCCTTAATGATAGACTTGCTGGTCCCAGTTCTGGCTGCTAAAGTGTCATCTGGCATATTAAATAATATAATAAAAACTATGTTACGAATCATTGGTTAACCGTTCGATATGTAAAGCTCACACAGGTAGCACTTGGATTAAGACAGCAATTAGGCCCCCAATTACCTTCACTAAGTGTTGTGGATGTAAAACATGACATCACCAGATTGCATTGTTTAATGATGACAATCCTGGTAGTTTCTGGTTTCTGTTGTAACCCCTGGAGTGAGAAGAGATAAGAGTCCCAAGTAAGGAGCACAGGAGGAATTGTGCAGGTGCCACGGGGACACTGTGGGCACTAGCAAGCACAGGCGGGTCACTGTGGGCCTCAGAGGCTGAGGAGGGCCAGCAAAGGCGCTGCAGACAGCCATGAGCTACAGAGTGCAGGTGGGGGGGGATTACTATAGAACATGGGTGTCAAACTAGCAATGTTACATGATGTGTCGCAACGTATTGTGACTTTTTTTCCATTGCCGGCAATGGGGTGGGTGTGGTTTCGCCATGACGCATCCAGGCCAAGGGCCGGCAGTTTGACACCCCTGCTATAGAGTATGAGATCTCTGGGGTCTTATACTCCGTAATGAGCTCCTCTGGAAAAAAAAATGACCTTCTGGAGTGACTTGCAACCTTCCCTGCCAGTTTTCCCATTGACTTTGTTTGTGCAAAACTGGCATGAAAGGCCGCAAATGGCAATCACATGATGTGCCTTGCTGTGATGTCATAATTGTGAGCTGGGCACCCAAGCTCCTAGATCGTAATCAGACAACCGCAGGGATGCTGCAAGAGCTGGAACTTCAGTGCTTGAAGTTCCAGCTCTTGCAGCATCCCTGCGGTTGTCTGATTACTTATTTAATTATCTCTTTTTATTGGATTCCCTGATCAAAGGGGCTTCCTTAAGTAAAAACCATGCAAAAGATGTAGGGCTCTTTTCTTCCCCCTCCCATACATAAAGTAATCTAAAGTGAAGAGAAAAAAACATATGCAAAAAATGCATGTCTATTCTTTCTTCTTACTATGCTGGCCTATTTAGTTTGTTGTATGCCCTGGACATCCCACGGATGGTTCAAAAGTTTGCTCAACAGAAAAGAGTAAGCAGCAGTATAAATTATTCCTTAATCATAAAACATCAGTGCAGAGAGATTGCAAATCTAGTAAAAATTTGCAACTTGCTGCACACTTACTTGGGTATAAAACCTTCTAAACTCAATTGGTATACTCATAAGTTATCACACATAGGATTGTACAGATAATCTGATTTGTAGTAGCCTAATTTAACTACATAGTTTAACAAGATTTAAATGTGGGTTTGTTTCTACTGCTCCACTTGGCATTATTGTTTAGTTACCACCATCTGCTCTTAGCTATTTCTTAAATATTGAGATCAAAAAAATACCAAGAACTACGGGGGAAAAAATCGACTATTATCAGACTTCTTTAAATTGGCAAAAATAAAACAAATCATGTACATTAGTACACTATCTTAGCACTGAATTGCAGATAAAACAAAAATTATTATCAGGATCAGATCTGATAGTTGAAGTCATGAGGCTAAATTTCACTTGAACATTAGGAGTGCTTTGTAATTATAACACCAATTGCTACATTCCCATTGAGAATCTCAAGCTCTGCAATGAGCAGAAAATGGGATTAAATTGACCCTGCCCCACCTTCTTTCATATCCTTCTTAATATGCATTTATAATGGTTTTTAAGTGTAATCATGAAAATGTATTTGACAGTTCAATAGTTTTACTTTAGAAATTCAAATGCAAGCAACCACCACTCCACTGTATTTCTTCATTTTGTTCTCCAATTTACTTCCTAAACTGAAGCCATAATACTGTTTGTTTTTATTAAACTTTACTACATGTATTCTATAATGCAGAAAAAATACATCCAAAGCTTTATGTAAGGTATAATGCCTCTTTGCTCATGTACATTCAAGTAACATAGTAAGACCTCAACCATAGTTACTCATATTTTAATAATGCACTCTTAAAATAAAAGGACTTGAGCCATGCCTATCTTATTTCAATACACCAATACATTTTTCTCTGAACTGAAGCTTTAGTCTGAAATTAGCCATATCGGAAGTATGTTATGTTTTCCTCAGGCTTTATTCAGGTATCAATTTATCCTCTCTTTGAAGTTGTAATATTAACTATCCCTGGGCATTTCTATATATTCACCAATTAGTACTACTACTAAAAATAGTTAGGCTAGAGTTAAAGGAACTGGGCTACAAAGAAAAAAAGAAACCTCTAGCTCTTTTGTTGTCATTTCATAGTTGTGTATTTTGTATTGGAACTGGGAGTTTTAAGTTAGCTGCTACCACAGGGCATATCAATTTAGTTCTTGAAAGTAAATAACACTTTCACACTTCAAAGCATTCCATTTTTCAGGAAAAGTTTCAGTCTTTCATTGGCATAGAGTTGTGGATTATAAGCACTGTGTTAAATATGATTATGCAAATTACAACATCACTGTAACTTTTGAACAGTACCCATGAAACTACCGGGGAAGGCTATTCGTGACATTTTGTAAGCTTTTGTTTTTATCCTGACTACTTATTCTTTATTTTTTTTAAAAAAAACTAGAATATCAGCTCTTTGCAGACACACCCATAACTAGCAAGGCCAACGTCTCCCTGACCTTTCAAAATCAAACAAATATGTGTAAATAACCTCTTGCTCTCACCAAATTACTCACGGGTATTATTGCCGTAGAACAGTGTTTCTCAACCTTGACCATTTTAAGGCATGTGGACTTCAACTCCCAGAATTCCACAGCCAGCATTGCTGGCTGTGGAATTCTGGGAGTTGAAGTCCACATGCCTTAAAATGGTCAAGGTTGAGAAACACTGCCGTAGAATCAGGGCCTACTTTGACCGTTTGAAACTATCTGCCCTTCCGCAATATTTGTCTCCCTTTTCTAACCATGGCATTTTTTCCCCCTATGTGATTTTTTTCCCCTCGCTAACGACAGCAGCCAGACCGCCCCCTCCCCTCGCGACTTGACTCCAATGTTGCTATAGCGACCCCAGGCAAGTCACGTGCCATCATTCGTGACTTGTCCGTTCCATCTCCTTCCGTGCTACAGCAACTCCGGACCCAAGTCGTGACGTTACCATGCCGACTCCCAATCCCCACACTGCTGCCTGACCTGAGAACGCGGTTGGGACGCCGCGGATCTGCCATACTGTTGCTAGCCATCCCACTGGGCCGCGGGGCTACAGTGCTGTACTGACAACGACCTCCTTCGAGGCCGCAGCGACTTCCGCTTCCTTTCAGTGCCGCAGGGGGGATGATTAAGAGTGTAACACCCTCGAGTTTAGGCGCTGTTGTTCCGACCTATGAGTCCACGCTTCCCTTGACTCGAAAGGCCTTGAAACTAAAATTTCTGGCCGAGGAGGAGGAGGAGGAGGCGGCGGCGGAAGAATGTTGTAGCCCTTCCTTTCTCGCTTGAAGAAATTATGCCGAGAGGGGGTGGAACTAATGAAACTAGATCGGAGGAGTAAATTGACGAGTCGACGCCTGTATTTCCCTATAATCTTCCTTCTTGCTATTTCGTAAGTAGAAGGTGCAAGAGGTTACTAAGAAATGTGAACGATTTTCCCACATGAATAGTTCCATGATTGGAGGAGGCGGCGGGCGTGTAGGAAAGAGCTTTAATTTCAATAACTGGCTTCTTATCCACGTAGGGTTGCCAGGTGTCCACTATTTGAGTGGACAGTCCACTTTTTTCACATTATGTTCACTATTTTTTTTCACAAAATAGTGGACATTTTTTTTATTCAAAAGCTTTATGATGAAATGGTACGTAATCTAAAGCTGTACAGTCTACTTTTTTTACTACTTAACCCCCCCCACTTGTCCGCTATTTTTTGGAAGCAGACCTGGCAACCCTATATCCACGTACAACATTCGAGCTTTGAAAGGATCCCTGGTACAGCCTCCCCGCCCCCCCGCCCCCCTCCATCCTCTGTCCGGTAAAATTCCATTTTGACTATCCGGAGACTCTCCATCGAGTAGCATCGTTTGCTACAGACCAAACGAGAGTTGCAGATCTGAGCTGCGACCATCATTTAATCGAAGCAAAAAGAGATTTGGTTAGCACAGTGGTTCTCAACCTTTTTAATGCCACGACCCCAACCGGTCGTAAGTCGAGGACTAAACCGGTCGTAAGTCGAGGACTAAACCGGTCGTAAGTCGAGGACTACCCAACCGGTTGTAAGTCGAGGACTTTCCCTGCCCGGGAGTGCCGCGCATGCGTGGTTCCGCCCCCTGCGCCGGCCGTCCGCATCGACCGTTCGCCGTCTCTGCCTCGTCCGGCTGGTGGTCGACCGGGTCGGGTTCCCTCCATTCCGTGGGCGGCCTTTTCCCCTTTTTTTACCGCCTGTTTTTTTTACCGCCTGTCGGAACGAACCGCACCCCCGTGAAATGGTCGATCGACCCCAAATGGGGTCCCGACCCACAGGTTGAGAACCACTGGGTTAGCACCATTGCTGCCACCGGTTGTTTGTAGCCCAGCCTAGTCAAAGATCAACCTCAATGTTTCTTCCCCTCCCTGCTTTATCCTGAATTTTGGGTCCTTTTGCCTGAGACTTTTTGGATATTAAAAAGCTGGTGCTTTTGTGAATCTTCAATTGGTCTTAATAAAAATGGTTTCAGTCCTTACCTCCCCTATTCCAATACGGGTAGTTCTTTATTTACAACAGTTCATTTAGTGACCATACGAAATTATAATGTCACTGAAAGTGACTTATGACCATTTTTCACACTTACGACTGTTGCAGCATACTCATGGTCATGTGACCAAGAGTTGGATGCTTGGCAAATGGTTCATATTTATGACAGTTGCAGTGTCCCCAGATCACCTGTTGCAGCCTTCTGACAAGCAAAGTCAATGGGGAAGCCAGATTGTTATTAATTTAACAACTGCAATTATTCACTTAACAACTGTGGGAAGAAAAGTCGTAAAATGGGGCAAAACTCATTTAACATAAATTGTGGATTCCATTATGGTCGTAAGTCAAGGACTACTTGTATAGCTGCTGTGTAAGAAAGGCACCATAAAGAACAATTAAGTGTTATAATGCCTAAAGAAGTAAAGCTGAAAGGTTTTGAAGGAAGAGCATGCTCAACAGACCTTTCTGAAAGTTTAAAGTGACCTAGGCTTAAGCAAAACAGACTTGTAAAGATAACAAGTGGTGTGAAATCAGAAGATGCAGACAGGCTTCTCAAGGAGACTGGCATGTTGTTATGCAGCAGTTTCCCAAATAGATGTTTTACATACAATAGGAAGATGTTGCTTCAGCATAGCAAATGTAGAGTATATGTTTGACTTGGTTTACTAAGTAGCCATTGACTGAAATAATCTATTTTGATATGTTATTTTTGAAACAAAATTGGTTGCTCAAACAGAGATTGCAACTGACAAATGTTTTCTTTGTGTATTTTATTTTGCAATAAGGTAATGCAATTCAAGAGGCAACAAGTACCCAGAAGCAACATAGTCCTAATGCATCAGCCTGCCTGTTTCTAGAGATTTTGCTGTGGATGTTCAGTATTATGCATGTGGGATTTTTTTTAGCAATCAAGATACATCTATGTTATGGCCTTTCCAGAACCCAAACCCAAGAAACCTGAGCTTCCCCAAAAATTGCTTGCTACACTAGAATGTAAACAAGGAGCTATAAGAGCAGTGAGATTCAATGGTGAGTGTATTTTGGATTCCATAAAATAGGAACAGCGGGTTTCAGTTATTAGAACTAGGGAAATCTCGGAAGCAAATATATGTAAAATTAATGGTGTATAAATGTAAGCTTTTAGTAAGTTGTGAACAGATCAAGGAAACAGTTGTAATGATTATTAAAAGATAGCTAGTGAGAGATGTGTCTTGCTTGTTGGGACAATACGTTTGAAATTGCAAAATGAATAGTGGAATTTGCATCATTCTAAGAGAAATGAAACAGACCGTCTTCCAGGGATTCCCTGGAATTTGCTTAGCTAGATAACATTAAATGAGACTTTTCTTTTTCTCAGTGGATGGAAATTACTGTCTCACCTGTGGCAGTGACAAATCACTCAAGCTTTGGAACCCACACAAAAGGACTCTCCTCAAGACATATTGTGGCCATGGCTATGAAGTCCTAGATGCTGCAGGGTAGGAATTAGGGGAGGTGGATCCACTTTATTAAAAAAAAAAAAAAAGCTATTTTGAAATACTGAAATACTTTACGAAAGTTTAAAATAACTGGATTAGATGATGGGGAACAGATTTTGCAAAAGATATTATTTTGGAAAATACAAATAGCGTGTAAAATTCCATAATGAAATAAAAAATAAACTAAAAATAATCTTGACAATAATTACTCCATAATGTAAATTAATAAAAATAGTTTATATGAAAACAATTACTATGAAATTAAAGAATTTAAATTATAATATTATTCATAGGTAAAAAGTGTGTTTCTGTGAAGTTTGGGTAAGGAAAAAAAGAATGATACAGTAATTGTCCAGGAAATTCTACTCATGTTCATATTTTAAAATCTTGTCAAACCTTTTTTGCTGTTAAATTGACTGAAAACTTATATTAAAAACATTGAGAACCTCAATATACGTTCTGCACTCAGAACATATATAGCTCTTAAAAAGAAAAATACTTTTGATTTAGATGCTAAGGAAAATTATTTCTCTTGCTTTTCGTATCCCTTTCTTTATCTGTGTTTTCCTTAGGTCATTTGACAACAGCCAACTTTGTTCATGTGGAGCAGACAAAACAGTTGTGCTGTGGGATGTCGCCACAGGCCAAGTGATTCGCAAGTTCCGTGGCCATGCAGGGGTAAGATGTATTTTGTCCTTTGGAGTGCTTGGAAAGTGAGAAGATTCATGTCTTTTTGAAATATGAATTCCTCTGAGAAGATAACAATTATATGTTCTGCTTTTGAGAGCCTCAGAATCCCTGATGTTTTTTTCTGGTTGGCAGAAACCCTTATAAAATATAATGGGAGAGAAAAGTTGGATGACATTCAGAATTGTCTGGGATAAGTAAAAATGTTACTGGAGACATGGATAAAGAAAACAAGATTATAGAAACAGGGATTTGCAATTCTCAGATGAAAAAATACAAGACACCAGTTGATTTGCTGAATGATGAATTATTGGTCTTGTACATAAGAAATGGATGAGAAAGGCTCTGTGTCTCAATGAATTTGCTTAGAATATCTGCCCCAATAGTTTCTGCATTTCAACATATTCTTCCAAAGAAACTACAAAAAAGAGGAACCTTTATAAAATGCAATCATTTGCTTATTTAGCAATTACGTATACCAGTGATGGTGAACCTTTTAGAGACTGAGTGCCCAAACTGCAACCCAAAACCCACTTATGCATCGTCGAGTGCCGGGTGGGTGTGTCACATTGGCTGGGTGTGGCCAATTGGGTGGGCATGGCCAATTGGGTGGGCATGGCTGCGGTGGTAACGGCAGACTGGGTGGGACTAAAAAGTTCAGTCAATCAATTCCAACTTTGCAAGACCTTTTTTTTTCCGTGAGAAGTTGAAATTGACTGATTGAACTTTTTTTTTTTTTTGCACATGGCAGCGGAGGCCTAAAGCGAAAAGGTTTTATAAAACCCAGCTAAAGGCCTAGGACTGGGGCGATGGCGCGCGTGCCCACAGAGAGGGCTCTGAGTGCCACCTCTGGCACCCGTGCCATAGGTTTGCCACCACTGACGTATACCATAAACTGCATCAGTATGCATTTATATGGGCTGTGATACAATGAGCCAATGCTGTAAAGTGTAAGCCTCAGCATGGTCGGTAAGATTCAGTATCAACATGAACTTTTTTCACAAGTAACTTCAGTGAACTCAACATTTTTTGAGGGGAGGTTGGGTTTACGTTTGTTGAGATTCTAACTAAGAAATTGTGAGTTCAGTAGCACATCTGCTATGAAGCACACAGATGTCTTTACCATGTGCCTCCAGAAGTATTTAGCGTGTTGTAGTATTCTAACTTGGATATATTATTATGACATCTTATTGATTGTTCTTTTCATGAGCATAGTTAAATGGAATATTATTTAAATTTCTGCTCAGTATACTTGTGTAAACCCAATGAATACACCTATGCACACCTGATACTGAGGTCTCTGGCTAAGGATTATAGTGGGTGGCAATAAGTAGGAGTGATTAAAAAAAACTATGGTACTGATGAAGAGAATAGTTAAGGAAAAGTATAATGCCTAATAGTTATGAAATTATGTAGGAGGTTTGACTAGCTGTGGTGAGGGATGGAACTATGGCTGTACAAACATTTAAAGGATGTGTTTCAAAGAACATAGATGTGAACAAGGCATCTGTAATGCTCTCTACATGGGGCTTCCCTTGAGGAGCACTCGGAGGCTCCAGTTAGTCCAGAATGCGGCCGCGCGGGCGGTGATGTAACGCCGCTGCTGCGCGAGCTGCACTGGCTGCCTGTGGCCTTCCGAGTGCACTTCAAGGTGTTGATTATCATCTTTAAAGCGCACCATGGCATTGGACCTGGTTACCTCCGAGACCGCCTTCTGCCACAGATTACCTCCCACCGGCCGATACGCTCCCACAGAGAGGGCCTCCTCAGGGTGCCGTCAACCAGACA
>NW_015386674.1:486246-499118 GCF_001527695.2 Protobothrops mucrosquamatus | reverse complement strand
AAAATTCAAAATTCAAATCTCCTTGAAATTGTTTCGGAGCACATACAGTCAAAATTCTTCTGGGT
This sequence comes from Protobothrops mucrosquamatus, assembly GCF_001527695.2. Classification (NCBI taxonomy): domain Eukaryota; kingdom Metazoa; phylum Chordata; class Lepidosauria; order Squamata; family Viperidae; genus Protobothrops; species Protobothrops mucrosquamatus. The sequence continues at coordinate 499,053 of NW_015386674.1, read as the reverse complement.
CTTTTGGCAAAGCAAAATAGCTCTGCAGTGACAACCAAGAGAAGATGATGAGCTTCCTGGTGGATATGGTTGCCTCAGTAGTTTGAGAAGAGATGCTTCACTCATGCTAACGTATTTTGCCTTCAAATATTTTGCACAGCTATAGAGGAAATAATAATGGAGATAAATATACGGAATTCCAGCTACTGCCAAAGTTTGCAATAGTTGAAGTGTTAAAGGACAAGGGAATGGGAAAATAATGCAGACTTGTACACACTCCCCAAGCTCAGCTCCCAAGAATAGAAAGTTAAATATAACTTAAGAATAGCAAGCCCTAATCTTTTTATATTCTCTTTTTTTCCCCTACTGGACAGAAGGTGAATTGTGTCCAGTTCAATGAGGAAGCCACTATAATTCTTTCAGGTAAGAAATAATCTTGCCTTCTATGTTGCTCCTAGATTGTTCATCCTAGCCTTTATTTAGCCTGTCTCTTTACTTTCCTGCAGGTTCCATTGACTCCAGTGTCCGTTGCTGGGATTGCCGCTCACGTAGACCAGAACCCATCCAAATCTTGGATGAGGCCAAAGATGGCATCTCCAGTCTGAAAGTCTCAGATTATGAAATTCTTACAGGGTAAAGGAGAATAGGATGAAGCTTGACATGGAAAAGGCAAATTTGATGCTTTGCTAAGTCCAGAATAGACTTTAGAGAAGATGTTAAATATTCTCAACCTTTCCATGTCTGATTTCATTTTTTTTAAATAAGTTCCCACCCCCTTTGGAACTGAATCTAAAACTATGTGTCAATTTTTGCTAAAATTTGAGTAGAACGAACAAACGTGTACAACTGAACTGGAAATTTTCATAAGTTCATAATCCAAACTCACAGCAAGTATGATACAAGGACATACATGGCTTGTGAGCAAATATTTTTGAAGTGCATAGTTTGCGACTTCGGGGTCAGAGTGTTCTCTTAACAACGTTGCTCTGTTGTTTCCCAGTTCTGTGGATGGACGTGTCCGACGTTATGACCTCCGTGCTGGAGAACTCTGCTCAGACTACATTGGAAGTAAGTTTCATATATTGAATATCTGCTAAACTGAATGAGGTGAAAACCACATTTTTGAAGATGTCCCTTTGTTGTGGGATATGATGCCTTTACTTGTCTTCTGTGGGATATGATGCCTTTACTTGTCTTCTGTTTGGTAGATTTCCACCAGGTTCAAACTGAAAAGTGTCTGCAAGGACACCAGTTGTATCTTCAGGCTTGCATCCACATTTGATGATTATGTACCATGATCTCATATAACCATTGCCACTGTTGACTCATAGATTTTCTCAATGTTAGATCCATATACTCCTAGACAATAGTTAGTAGTACTTGGCATAATACCTGCAAGCCACTACACCCTTCTTTTTCTTTTTGATCAGGTTTTCTCTCTCTTCATGCACATAGACCTTTACTGTATATCCTTTGTTGTTGTTGTTCGTCCATCAATTTTCGATGAAGACCTTGACATCTTGTGGATTATATCCACTGCATGAAGCAATAACATCCAACATTGCCATGTTTTCATTATAGGTCCCATTACCTGTATATGTTTCAGCAAGGATGGGCAATGCACACTGGCTGCTAGCTTGGATTCTACACTGCGATTGCTGGACAAGGATACAGGCGAGCTACTAGGAGAGTAAGCAAACTCTTTTCATTGTTAACTGTAATGCTTCCTTTAGCAGTTAGACTAAGGTTGACTCCAGCTATTCCCAGTATAGAAGTATGAATGCATGCTAAAGAGCAAGATGCAATTGCTTTAAACAGTGCTTTTTTTTTGTGTATATATATATATAATATATATATACACACACTTATATATATATATATAAAAGTGCCGGAACTCACACATAGCTCTGGCTCCAGTTGAAAGCCCTTTACGGAGCCGGAGGGGGGAGAAGAAACCGCTTTAGGGAGCTTCTGAGGCGCAGATCACTCACCTGGAAAAGGTCTGTCTCCTCTCTGCCACAGTTCCTGTTGCCGCTCCGATCTGATGCCAGGGGACGAGTCCACCCCCCCGCCGTGATCCGATCCGTGCTCCGGAGGCCTGGAAAAGACCTCCGGAGCCCAGATCTATGGCTGTGGAGCAATTTTGCGCCCCCCCAGTGGCTCGATCCAGGCTCCAGAAGCCTGGGAAAGGCCTCCGGAGCACGGATCGGGCCGCTGGGGGACTGCAAAATCGCTCCGTAACCATAGATCTGGTCTCCAGAGGCTTGGAAAAGGCCTCTGGAGCCCGGATCAGGCCGCTTGGGGGGGGGCGCAAAATCACTCCACGGCCATGGATCTGGTCTCTGGAGGCTTAGAAAAGGCCTCCGGAGCCCGGATCAGCCATGTGGGGGGGTGCGAAATCGCTCTGTAGTCATAGATCCAGTTGGCAGAGGCCTTTTCCAGGCCTGTGAAGCCCAGATCGGGCTGCTGGGGGTCTGTAAAATCATTCTGCAGCCATACCTGTACTCGTGCTGGCAGCTTAGAATGAACCGGTTCTTCCATTCAAAAAAAGGTGCCAGAACGCCGTTCCGTGCATTCTATGGCAAAAAAAAGCCCTGACTTTAAATGTACATAAATATTTTATACACGTATTGACATTTTCCCTTCATTATTGAATTAAGGAAAAATGTATTTATGCAATAGATTTTAATGTGTATAGTAAAGTTCTTCTATGGCTATGAATAACTTTTATGTCCAATTTTGTAATGGTGTCCTTTTTTAATTAACTTCCCAGTCACCTAAGGATTGGTAGCAACTTCCGGCGGGTTGATGGGGAAGTCTTCCAAGATGGGTCAGGAATAATCTCCTTATTCTCCCAATTGTATCTCCAGCTACACCGGCCACAAGAATGTCACTTACAAGATGGACTGCTGCCTGAGTGAAAGAGACACACATATTGGGAGCTGCTCAGAAGATGGGAAAGTCTATTTCTGGGATTTGGTTGAGGTGAACAAGATTGGCTGGGAAAATCAAGGGCTTTCCTTTGAAGCAGCCATTTGACTTTTTAGTCAGCCAGTCATTGGGGTGTAACCAAAATTCTACTTGGTTGGAAAAGCCAGGTTTTTTTTCCTGGAAACAAAGCAAGCCACCCCCTTTTTCCCAGCAATCATTAATGATCAGTAGGAAACAGACATCTACATTGGGAACAAAAATAGCAGTTGTTTTTATTTGTTTGTTTCATTTGGTCTTACTTAGTTGTTTAAATGGATCTATTTACAATATAATCAGGAAAGTAGCAGATCTATGCAGATTTTTAATCTAAGAGTAAATAACACTTGACATAAGTGATCCAGTTATTATATTTGAAGTTCATGAGTCAAGCATTTCTGTGCAAGCTTATTTGGCTTGAAGCTAAGTGCCTGGCTTATATCTGTAAAAGGTGGATACTGTTTATTTCTATCCTTGAGTTAGGTAGCATTTCTTTCAATTCAAATTATCAAATGTGGACAATTTCTTCTTAATATAATTCATATAAAATAACTGGCCTTGCTAGTGGTTTATCTATCCTAATCCCTTGTCCAATTTTCTTTAAGCTCATGCTGGTTCATGAGAGGATATTGTTACAAGCTGTCCTGGAAGTCAGATTTTCCTCATACCTGCTTATGTGGTGCTGACAGTTGTGCAAATAATGTATCTGTAACAACAACAACAATAATAATATTGGAAGTCATCTAGTCCAACCCCTTGCTCAGGCAGGAAATCCTATACCATTTCAGACAAATGGCTGTCCAGTCTCTTAAAAACTTCCAGTGTTGGAGCATTCACAGCTTTTGGAGGCAGGTTGTTCCACTGGTTAATTGGTCTAGCGGTCAGGAAGTTTCTCCTTAGTTCTAGGTTGCTTCTCTCGGTGATTAGTTTCCATCCGTTGCTTCTTGTCCTGCCTTCAGGTGCTTTGGAGAATAGCTTGACTCCTTCTTTGTGGCAACCCCTGAGATATTGGAACACGGCTATCATGTCACCCCTAGTCTTTTGTTTTCATTAAACTAGACATACCCAATTCCAGCAACCGTTCCTTATATGTTTTAGCCTCCAATCCCCTCATCATTTTTGTTGCTCTTCTCTGTACTCTTTCTAGAGTCTCGACATATTTTTTACATCGTGGTGAGCAAAACTGGATGCAGTATTCCAAGTGTGGCCTTACCAAGGCATTGTAGAGTGGTATTAATACTTCACGTGATCTTGATTTTATCCCTCGGTTAATGCAGCCCAGCACTGTGTTGGCTTTTTTTGGCAGCTGCAGCACACTGCTGGCTCATATTTAAGTGATTGTCCACTAGGACTCTGAGATCCCTCTCACAGTTACTACTATTGAGCAAGGTACCCCCTATACTAGGGGTGTCAAACTTGCAATGTCACATGACGTGTCAGCCTGCGGGCCGTCAGTTTGACACCCCTGACCTATACGATACCTGTGGATTTGGTTTTTCTTGCTTAATCTCTTGTCTTCTGTAGGTTTTGTGACCCACGTAGCTACATTTTGTCCTTTTCCCCCCCTACAGGGCTCCCTTGTTCTGGCCTTGCCAGTGTGCAATACTGCTGTCCAGTCACTGTCCTTCCACCCAGTTGAAACCTGCCTGCTCACTGCTGCAGGGGGTCTTGTTCAGTGTTGGAGGGAAGAATCTTACACAGCCGAGGAAGGTGTGCCTGCATGACTAGCATTGCTGTCTGAACAAGATTGCAGATACAGGACGATGGACCTCTCCGGTGCACTTCTCTTACAGTTCTATGAGTATAGTTCTATGTACTTTGCTTTCAGGAGGAAAGATGGAGCATAATTTGGACTCAGCTTCTTCTGTAGAACCAGCCTGACTGAATGCTGTCCTTGAGCTCAAAAAGGGCTCAAAGGTTTCCTTGCTTTAGGTGACAGTATTTTTAAATTCAGCCTATGTATTACAGACATTAGTCAAGGAAAAAGTTTCTTTTTTAAAATTGGGTGTTTCTGGATTAGAAGGAAATAACAGTTTAAATGGTACGTGGGCATTGTTTTATTGTAAGTTTTTGTAACTCAGATGCTTAAACTACATAAACACTAGTCCTGATTCTTCACTTGGACAAATACATTAATTGAAATTGTCACTGTAAAAAAAATTAAGTAATTTTGAAAATAAAATATAAGTTTGCTTTCTGACCCTTAGATGTTTTTTACCTGTTTAAAATGACAGGAAAAATATTTTGATTGCTGATGTTCAGAAGTGTTCAGACATCGTTGGTCACATCTGCTTGGTTAGTCAACTGCTACGTGCGTGTCTTCTTAATTTTGCACCTGAATAGAAAAAAAAGCCTTAATGTTACCAATTGTTAATGACAGTTATTGAAAAAAAAATGTTTTTAAAAGGCTGTTGTCCGGGAAAGTTCAAATGTAACTTGAACTTTTCTAGGGAGCTCATCCTCCTTCAATAGAAATATAGTATTTTTTAAATTGGATGTTTATGAATTCAAAATGAATTATATACTGTTCAGCAGTGAAGAATTCAGACTGAATCTCAGAAATGAAAGAGAATGGTATGAACAGATCAAGTTACTATTTTCTTGGGAGTATATTTACTGCTTTTAGATTCAAACAACTGAAGCCAGAATTGTATACATGCTAAATAAATTAAAAATTCCCTCCCAGAATTACTACATTTTAACACTTGCACTAGTTATGTATAAATAAGTAGAAACATATTTTTTTCTTGTGGGAATGTATCACATAGCATCCACAAGTATCTCCTCCTGTGGCTACCTGCATTTAAAAGTACGTTTTAACAGCCCACTCAGATGCTTAATTAGTTTAAACTGTTGTTACATGTTCAATGAGCCTTTGAGAAGACAGATGTCTTTGCCTTGGTTGCCTCTGCATTAAAATTGATTGAATCAGGTTTTTTTCTACTTTTGTTGTTCTGATTCAAAATGCTTTTCTATAGAAAGAAAAATAAAATTATAAGAAATAGATGCGTTCTTATTGAAGTGTTCAAATCTCATATTCATACCACTCTCTCCTGTTTTTAAAGAAAGCAGTCCAGCAACTTAAGGTCAGTAAAGTATTTCTGTTTCAGTTATTGTGGTTGCTGTAATAAAAAATACTTCCAAGTATCTAACATTCAGTCTTCCTTAATTTCATGCCTTTAAAATACATTGGAGTTACAACTGTTACCAACCCCAGATAGCATGACTAATCTGAAAGGCACCAGTTGAGGAAGGCCACTAGAAAAAACCCCCTGCAAAATGCAAAAGTATGCGTCAACATTGCAACACTACTACATCTAGATACCTTAACGCTAAATAAAATTTATAGATATTCTTTACTCCTGATAAGATGATGAACAAAATGCAGCAATCAACTGTTCTGGGTGAGAAAGAAAATTCTTATTTTGTGGTGATCTTATTTCATAAATATTTTTTTCTTCCATTCAATCATGTCCAATTCTTGGAGACTGTCTGGAGAAGTCCCTGCAGTTTTCTTGGCAAGGTTTGCCATTGCTTCCTTCCTAGGCCTAAATGAAAGTAACTAGCCCAAGGTCACTCAGCTACCTTTGTGCCTAAGACAGGACTAGAACTCATGATCTCTTGAGATTTTTTTAATATGGAATATCTTTTCCACCTCTTACATTTTTTAAAAAAGGTTACTTGCTTTAAAAAGGTTCATAGTTATGTACGGAACCATCTCTGGGTTGCTTATATTCTACTTCAATTTCTACAGTTAATGCCACAGATCGGTTCTTATGAGTCTTAGTAGACAGCTGAACAGAGAGATGGAATGCAATCAGATTTCCCCAAGCGAGCAATTTAGTAATTGCATCATATCCTGTGGGATCATGTGTTCTCCCATATTGCTTAAACTAACTTTACAGGTTTGGGAACCAAAACTGTCTGTTGCTGAGTCAATGCATGATACACAAAGGATTAGTTGGAATACAAGATGATAGTAGGTGTGACAGAGACACCAGGCATTCAATTAATTTGAAATTATTTTCTCTGCTGCATAGTCATAGTGGCAGAGCTTCTATGCGGTTTGTTTTGGTGTCTCAGAGTACTTGGATTAAGCAAATAAATTGGGTGAAATCAACACATTCAGTTCCTCAAGTTAAGCAAATGACAGAACAGTGATATAACTGGTACTCAAATCTCCTCTGGACTGAATTCAGGTTATCTCAGTGTTTTGAGCCCCTAGTGCTGCACTATGGCTCAAATAGTATAAGCTAATGGCAAGTGCCCTGAGAAGCAATGAGCTTTCTGAAGTCAACATAAAGGAAACACTGGTTATTATAAGATATGGATTAAGAAGCAGGCAAAAACTTCATGGATAAAAATACGGAGTTTATTTTCAAATTTGCTTGGATTAATTGGCTCAAAATACTCTTTCCTTTTGGGGGGAGAGAAAAATACTATCAAGGCAAAACACAATTTCAGGGGAAGATGGTGCATTGAAGAAGTTTCAGCAAAAAATTGATGTTTGCGGTCATTTATAAGTAGTTTATTACTAGATCAACTACTACGATCCTCTCTGGATAAGAGAGATATGTCAGATCACACAACCTGTGTTTCCTTATTATTGATCTTCACAAAGAGTACAAAAAGAAGGGGGAAAATTGGGAGATGGGGAAATTCTGTAAAGATCAATAATGAAACACAGGTTGTGTGATCTGACATATCTCTTAGGTTTGTGCAATTCCCTTGCTAACCACTCTTGGAAATTGCTTATTAACTGCTTTAAGGAAGTTGGATGTCTTCAAAGTGGCAAGGCAGTAAAAATCAGTAACGCAAGAAAATGAAGATTTATTTTTATAAAGTTAAAGAATTTAACAACAATGTTTTGGCTACAGAAAGGGTTGGAATATTGGATTTTGAATATGAAGACTTCAAAATTATTTTTAAAGAGAAATGCATGTTTGTGGGAAATAATTTATTATGGCATTTAGGGATATCTTTGAGCAACTCCACCAGGAATTGCACTGATACTTTGAATCAATTATGTCAGCTATGTTGTGCCTTTTGGGGAACAGGCTGTCTCCAGAAGATGTTATAGAACGAGATATTTATTTTATTTTAAATATTTAAAAACCTCACCTTTATCATTTTTATAAATATAGTAACTCAAGACGTTGAATATACCTTATACTCATATCTCTTTTCCCCAAAACAGCCCTCTGAGATAAGTTGGCTTGAGAGAGAGAGAGAGAGAAGCTAGCCCAAAGTCACCCATCCTAAGATTTTGCAACAACTATTATATCTAGATATGCAACAAGCTCCACTTGAGAACAATATGAGTGACACTCCAAATAAATATGTCAATGTTGCTAACATCGGGTGTTATTGCTTTGACAACAGATGGAAATGCATTTATTTTTCTCTTTCGCTTTTAGAGCTGATTGATGCTGGGAGAGGGGATGTGGATGAGAGTCCAGTTAATCATAACAATTTCAAGTAGTGGGAATTCAAGATTACTGAACCCAGAGCTGATAACGATTTGGTGGGCTGGAGTGCTGTGGAGAGAGCCCCATTTCAAGCTAATTGGGGAATGTGATTTATGGCAGTTAGTTGGAGGAGGGAATTTTGCTTTGCGACTTTGTGCCAAGGGGAGGGGAATTCAGTTTTTGGCTTCAATTATGTAATGCCAATATTATGCTTCTCAAATAAAAGATTCTTTTAAGGTAAACAATGCCTCAAAGTTCTTTTGAAGAGTTTCATCTGTCGGAACCGTGACACTCCACTCGAGAACAATATGAGTGAAACTCCAAATAAAAATGTGCCACATTAGATGTAAAGAGAAAATTGTGAGAAGTTTTAAAAATTATAAAAGAAAAATATTGACAATCTTAGGGCACAACTGGAATAATTCTTCTTTTTTTGCTGGATTTACAAGAGACTGCTTAAAAGTATTGTATTGAAGAACTTTGTAGTAGGTTCTATGGTCAACAACTATTGACCAGGGTCAAAATGGGACATGCTGTCATTTTGGGTAGTTCTGTTTGTATGTACTGATGATTGGAAAAATGTGATATACTGGATTAGCTTATATAATGTTTAAACCATTAACTTTATAGCCATTTTATGTATCCTAATTTTTTAGCATTTAAACGCTTTGTAACTAATGTGTGGATTTATTTTTTGAAGGAAAACTATCTTTTTGTTATGCTAAATTCCAGTTGTTTGTTTATATTAAGATGCTGGAAATACTTTATTTTGTTAATAGTTTAGAATTGAGATATGGAATGTTTATTTGAAAGGACATACTGTTAGTTTAGGCTGGTTCTCTCTGGAATTGTTGACATTTGGAATGGGAGAAATATTGTATATTGGAATGTGTCTTAAAAAAATAAATGGACTTTGTAGTATTAAACTTTAGGCTTTGTTTATTGACACTAGGATATTGAGACCTTTTTATGCCTTTTAAATGGGATTTTGCTTACAATTAAGGGATGAGATATGAAAAGTTAAGTTTTATATATGTTAACATTTTAGAACGCTGAACTTTTTCCTAATAATTGAATAAAGAGATGTTTACTTTTTTTATTTGCTTATTACTAAAAGGTATTATGGGATGAAGAGTTTTATACCTGTTAATTAAGAGAAGGTAAAGAGATTTTGAAATTATATTTGTCATGATGATTGTGAAAAGTTGTTTTCTTAAAGGGGATCTTTTTAATTTTTTGTTTTCTTGCACTTTTCTTTCTTTTCTTTTTTCCTTTAATCTCTTACTATTCTTTTTTAAATTTTTGATAAAATTATGACAAAAACAGAACAATGACCAGGAAAAATAAGATAGCAGCACCAAAGAAACAAGGATAAATGTACCATTCTTTTTTTATTCCAGACTTATTAATTAAAAAGAGGGACAGCAAGTGAAAGAGCGATATGCTTAAGAAGCCACATTACTAGAATGATTAGTTGCTTTATTTTTCTCTCAAATTCTTGTTAATATATTCCTCTGCTTACCAATATTGTGTCTCTTCTCTCAGATATATCCTATTTGTAATAAGAACAATGTTCATATTCATTGGAACAATTAGATAAAGTAGGCATCATCTACACACACTAGACCTAATAATCGCTCATGGAAGTTCTTATCCAAAGATTCTTGAAGTGTAGTCTAGTCCTAACTGTTCTAGACAATCAGTTATTTTATAAAAGCTCAGAGTGAAAGACTGTGAGGTTTTTAAGATCCCTCATTCTAAGCAGTGGTGGATTTTGTAATGGATGTGAAAATGACCTTGGGGGAAAGAGGCCGCCTAGGAAACAGTTAGACAAGAATGGCTTAACAGTCAGAGCAAGAAACCTAGGAAGGACCCACCTTAATGGATCAAGCAGATAAAAGTAGCAGCAGGAAGTCTGTACCTTCAGACTTGCAAGATTCTGTAAATGTAGCCTTACAATAAGGTAGAATTAGCTCATCTATTTCTATTTCTATCTATTTACTTGAGAGATTTCAACATGGGTCCACTTTTCCACCAAAAATGGGTTTTCTTTCTGCAACCCTAGGAGTAATTTAACACACTTCTCTTGTTCTCTCTACAATTCTCCAAATTAGCTACTTACTTGCCCCCAATATTGTCTGGATTACACCAAGTGTGATGCACTCCTTAGTAGCATTAAGTCTCGAATTTTCCTTTCAGATTTTTTTTTAAAAAGCTTCCTTATGAAAAACGTTCATTCCAAACTCATGCTAATTCAAGCATATCTTTCTGGGTTTTATATTGTGCCTTCTGCATTTAATAGAAAACATATTTTCATGAAATGTCAAGCAGTAGGCAGTATAAGATGAAGATCACAAAAATTTGCCAAGTCAGAGATAGTTTATTACCATAACTGAGTCTCCACTATAATCAGGGGAACATAAGTGTGAACTGTATTGGTCCATTCATTGTTTTTTCCCCTGAACATTCCATTATTTCATACAGCTCATTAAATAAAGAGATTAGGAACATGAAATTTAGTGCATGAATGTACCCTCATCTGATTTCTAAACCACAGCGTGTTTAAAGTCTGGATGCAATTTGACTCAAACATGGAATTGTAAACAATGATAAAATCTTAAACCTTGGAAGTGATGGAGGTGGAACAAGAATTTTTTTATTCACTTTTATTGAGGCAGGAATTTTAGATGGCAAATTAATTTAGCAAAGGTTATTTCTTGTCAATTAAACATATTAAACTTTCAATATACTTTCAGCCAGATCCCTTCAAGAAATATTAGAATCTGCCAATTTAGGGAATATTTGTTGTTTATTGTCTAGAATTTACCTTACCAGTTTTACCCTCCCCATCTACTCATTTTGTAGTTTTTCAATCATTTGGGCAAATTCTGTGTACTTATCAACATAGCCAAAGTTTTCTGAAAATATTATTTTAAAGATTATATTTTAAGAATCAATACAATGCCAGAAATAAATGAATTAACATTCTCTTTAGATCTAACATATATTTCACAGACACTCTCTCCCCTCTCAAATCTTGTTGATAGAATAATTAATTTTTTAAAATAATTTTATGCAGTTTTAAAAATAAAGATAATACAAACCAAATTCAGAAGGGAGAGAGAAAATGAGGAGAAAGAGTACAAAGTGCAAAGAAGAAATAAAATAAAAAAATAAAAAAATAAAGAAATGACTTTAATCTTTATCACAAACTTAATATTTCTTCCCCCTTGCATGCATATATCTCTTCCCACAGCTCACCTCTTATCCATTTGTAAATCCATAAATCATTAACTTTCCAGTTGTCATCAAAAAGTTCATAAAGAGTTACAGAAATTTATCAAATTATCTTGTTTTAATCCTGATAAAACAAATTGGTTTTAAATACTAACAATGGTAGATTTTGATCAGTTCAAATGCTGTTTTAGATTTTGATCTTCCTTCCCTTTTCTTTTCCATCTCTAAAGTTGCTTCAAGGCTTTAACAAACCTCTTTTGTTAATCCATCAAGACGTTGTTATCCAGGACATTATCTTGGCTTGTTATTTGTATTTCCGTATTAACTGCTGTCTCTATCTTGTATTTCTTTATTTTCTAGTAAATCTGCCCATGCTTTTTCATGTCTTCATCATGTAGGTCTTTCAAAGCTTTTTCGTTACATCTTTCCTTTATTCTTTTCTAAATTATATATTCATATAAGCAAACATTTCTGACATTGCAGCTACACCAGTCCCCATTTTTCAAGTATCTTGAAATGATTCACATTTCACAACATTATCTGTCATTTTCTCTAATCCAATACTTACTCTCCAATTCAAAAACTGGAAGCAGTCTTTTTCCCTTCGTGACGAGTCTTTAATCCCTTCTAGTGTGTAATTTCTGAAATCATAAAAAGACTTATATCTCTGTTATTTGGATAGACTAAATAAAATAGTATTCCCATGAAGGTATTATTTATTAATTTAATTTCCCCAAAATCTTTTAGCAAAAGTCCTAAATGTTTCTTGCCCTTTTTGGCATTTGCTGTTGTTTTAACCATTTAGTTGTGTCTCACTCTTGGCAACTTTATAAGCAAGTGCTCTCCATGCTATCCTGTCAAGCAAAGCTTCTTTCAACTGCTGGATGTTCGACTTTGTATCAGATTTGATGTTATCAAGCCAGTGTGTTCTTTGCCTGCCCTTTTTGTTCCACTAACCCAGTGATGGCGAACCTTTTAGAGACCGAGTGCCCAAACTGCAACCCAAAACCCACTTATGCATCGTCAAGTGCCGGGTAGGTGTGGCCCATTGGGTGGGTGTGGCCAATTGGGTGGTCGTGGCTGCAGTGGTAACGACAGACTGGGTGGGACTAAAAAGTTCAATCAATCAATTCCAACTTTGCAAGATCTTTTTTTT
>NW_015386674.1:445990-486057 GCF_001527695.2 Protobothrops mucrosquamatus | reverse complement strand
TAAAAAGTTCAATCAATCAATTCCAACTTTGCAAGATCTTTTTTTTTCCGCGAGAAGTTGAAATTGACTGATTGAACCTTTTTTTTTTTTTTTTGCACACGGCGACGGAGGCCTAAAGCAAAAAGGTTTTATAAAACCCAGCTGAAGGCCTAGGACTGGGGCGACAGCACGCGTGCCCACAGAGAGGGCTCTGAGTGCCGCCTCTGGCACCCGTGCCATAGGTTCGCCACCACTGCACTAACCATTCCTAGCATCAACTTCTCCAGTGAATTTGCATGCGTGGTATGGTCAAAGTAAATCAGACGTGATTTTAGCATTTACATCTTTCTTAAATTCTTATTTAGATTTTGCCATTTGTTTCTATTTCTTAAGCTTACAGTTAATTTTTCTTTTGTTCAAGAACAAAGGTAAACTCACCAAGTGGCTTTTCAAACTTGTTTTGAAGATCTCGAATATTCTTAATATAATTAAATGGGTGATTTCCAAAAGTGAATAGAAGTAAGATTAGTGAACTTAGTGCCCTTTAAAAGTCTTTACTGCAACTGAGAGTATGATGATTCCCTTTCTCTCCCAGTTCTCAAACTGGTAGGAAACCACTGTCCCGCAGTATCCTCACAAGAAGCTACAGTTTGGAGCAAAAGTGGGTGACTTTCCATCTTCTCCTTATCCAGAGACGTTTCTTGGGACAGGCCTACTTGTCAGTCTTTTAGTCTTTGCTACAGTCATTGTCTACACATGGAGATGTGATAATTTACCATTCCTCACTCAGAAGTCAATAATTGGTTAAATGTCATAAACTATTAAAGGAGTCTGTGGGTTGCTTTCTAGAGCGAAGTCTGGTCTCTTTCTTATTTTTATTATTTGGTTCATTTTTTGTGTTGCCTGACTCCAAACTGATATTGTGTATATGAGGAGAGGGGGATATTTATTATTACCACACCAATTCCAGGTGGTTCTTGTGGAAGGTGAGATCCATATAGTGTGCTTTTCAATCTGCTCACTCAATAATAACTCCAGCTTCAGCCTTATAAATAATACAGATCATATATTACTGAAGGAATAAGCCTTTTGAATTGTTTTCTGACTATACATTCTAATATCAACTCCTGCTTCAAAAAATCAACAAACTGGAAATTAAGTACTGAAATTACTGAATTTTGATGAAAAAAGTAGAAACTGATGTGTCTAAGATGCTCATAAGAAGTCAAAATGTTTTATTATGGAATTATATATTATTGTTTTGTATTTTATATTTGTTACTCCAATTATTCCTGCTATTCATTCTAGAGTATTTATAATAACCCTATTACATAGAAGGAAAAGAATGATACTGTCCAGCTCAGAGTTAGTAACATTTCTAATTCTCAGAGATAACAAGAATAAGAGGGAAGGATTTTAACTTATCAATTTGCCTTTGTTGGATAATTCAAAAGCAAGTTTATGTACATATATCCAAATGCACTCAAATTTAATCAGTCCTTAGATTCTTGATTATAAAATGACAAAGGACTGACAAATAAATATAACATAAATGAAAATACAACAATTGTCATTTTGTGTTGCGCCCATCTATATTCTGGATTTTCACATTATGCTAACCCATGGTTTACTTTAGTAATCATGATTTACTGAATAAGCCTCAAAGCAAATTCAATAATGCGGGACTACAAACCATGCTTTATAAAATACTGTGATATGGTTCATACATAATATTAAAACAAAACCAACCAAACCATATGGCTGAGCACAATATGTGAAGCTTGCCATATGTCATTGAAGAAACAGTTCATCTTGTTCAAAACTTGTTTTTGTTATAATTTAATAATGACAAAATTGAAAAAATGGTTGTACAGTCAAAATTTGCTATATAATCTTACTTAGTGGGTTCCATTTCTTAATTCTAAACCAAATCCCTTAAAAAAAAACATGCTTTAAGACATACTTTGCTTACCACAAGGGAGAAAAAGGCAACATAACTCTTGATCTGCCATTATGGCTGAATATTTTGAATTAAATGTAAACATTCATCAGGCCAAGTTAGCTGGGTAGTCCCTCTAACCATCACTCTCTCCTCTGCCCATAATTTACCCTTTCATGCTTAGTCCTATGCTTATTTACCTGGTAAGCCAATGAGTTCTTAGCCATCAAGCCAAAGAGAAGACACTGCTCCTATATGTTGAGTGGGGCAGACCTCGAAGGGGCTAGCTAGATGATGGAAAGAGTACACGCCTTTCACCTTGTTTCAGCCATACAAGGTGAAATGAGAGAAATGGCCAGCAAGAAAGGGTTAGGTTAAGGTTAAGGTTCAACTGTGAATCAGATGGCCTCCATACAAACCTCTGTGTTATCCCTACTGGGAGAAGCAAAGCTGAGGCTTCAACATTTGACTATTCAACCCCAAAGAACATATTAAAAACAACAACAACAATTCAGCAGACATCAGGACCCTGGAACCTATGAGGAAATAATTGTCCAATACACTGTACTTGATGATCCTGAACTTCTGAGCATGGATCACCGTGACTTGTCATCAAACACTGAGTTTCCAAACCTCCAAGGACAAACCACCTGAGGCAGCTACTGCCATATTTCCTTCAACAGTGATCTGCAAAAAAAAAACAAAACCCAAAACAAGAAATTGATGATAAGTAGAGCTGGCTGCATTAAGCCCACAATAAAATTCCATTTGACTCCAAACAGTGATGACAATAGTGAATAGATCCCTCTCTTTTATAGCTGCAGCACCCCTTTCCTAAATAATGTACACCAGCATCTCCATCCTGTTGTCCTTACCCCATTTAGCACAGAGCTATGGGTCTGTGAGCAGATGACCTTTGGTGGATCTGTAGGAATATGTATCTGAAAGAAAAATCCAAGAGGTTTAAGTCTAAAAAGTATATGAGAATATAACAAATTGAAAAAAAACCCTTTATTTTACTTTGCTATATGTAAAGTCTAGAGTCCCAAAACATTTGTGCCAATGCAATTATTTAGTATAGGCAACTCTCCAAAACAATGGTCTATGAATCTAATAAAGCCAGATAGAATGCAGTGAAGGAGCTTATCTGTAACATAATGATATGGAAGCAATATGTTAAAAAAATATGAAATGGTCTTATATCATATTTCATCATCTTTATCTGAAGCTTAATAGTACTCTAAAGCTGTTGAAATAATCCAAAGTTTTAGTTTATAGCTAAAACTTTATGTGGCAACTTTATGTGCTTTAGTTTTCAATCAAATATTTTAAAATGATAGTGGACAGAATTAATTTTGCTTCCACTGATCAAATCTACAGTAATGTGATAATTTTTTTGTTCTGTTTTGTTTTGCTCCTCAGTCACAACTCTACCAGAACTATTTTTCCAGGCCAAAAATAATTCAGTTATTCTTTAGATTTGATTTGATTTTTTAATCCAAAGAGAACACCCGCCCAAATACATAAAGCATGTTAAGAACTAAATGTTTGGAAATGCATATTTTGTAAGAAAATACATATTTTAAAATATAATTCATGCAAATTCTTGTGCAGCAGTTCGATTCTGAGTGGCTCAAGGTTGACTCAGTCTTTCATCCTTCTGAGGTCAGTAAAATGAGGACCCAGATTGTTGGGGGCAATAGGCTGACATTGTAAACTGCTCAGAGACTTCTGTAAATTACTATGAAGCAGTATATAAATCTAAGTGCTATTGCTAAATTAACACTTCATTCCTAGTAAAGTACTTAGATACCACCACAACTCTTACACGGAACGTCTTGTCAGTGGAAGTTGTATACAGTGCACCCAATGAGTGTTGGACTCCAGTGATCTGAGAGCGATGACCGACATCAAAATACTGACAAAAGAAAAAGCAGTGAGACATCAAATGAAAGAGAATTGTTTTATGTGTAGAAATTAGAGAAGAATCACATTTCTCTGTCCCTCCATGATCTATCATCAGTACCATACCCGAATGTGCTTGAAACGCCCTCCATTGTTCTCAAAGACATACAACATTCCACGATTGTCTCCAGCCCATAGTTGAGAACCCTGGTACGACATGGAAAATAAGTATGTGTCCAGCTGGGGGAAAAGATAAATATTATTGCCATAGGTTCAGTTCTACATAATACCAGACATAAGCATGAAATATCATAATTCCCATGGTCAGCAGGCTTATTATAAAACCTATGTACAAAAATAAGGTTTCATATACATTTTGTCTGAGGTAAATATTAAATTCCACTATTTTCTTCTTCCTTATTGTTATTAGAAAAATATATCTTACATATAATTCTGTCCTATTTCTTATTTTTCACCCTTATATTTCATCAGCCTCATAATTTATTTTTTATCAGCAAAAGTCCATTAAGAAATAACTACCTACTTTAACCTTGATCAATTAAACCAGCTCCAGATTCCTTTCCCATACTTTAACAATCTTAGTTTTTGGTTCCCTTCAAATAATGTCCTAGTCTTCCTTCAAGACTTTTAACAGATCTCTTTTGTACATCCAGTAAGAAAATATTATCCAAATATCTCTTCTGATTCAATACTTGTTTGTCCCCTTTAAATATTAAGACATTAACCAGATTCATTTTTATGTCCACTGTATTATCTTGTTCCATTTTGTTCTTGTAACTTGTCATATTTAAATCCACAATCAAATCAGTTTCAGTCTTATCTGTACAGCTTGTTCTTCTTCTGTGACATCATTAATACATTATCTATGGTATCAAACATTCTTAAAATTATTTTCGGAGTCTATTGTTCAAAATGTCCTTCAAAATATATAGTTAAAGTATTTTGCTCCATTTTTTTTGTTAACAGGTCAAATTTAAGTATACGTCTCCTTTAGCTGTAATACTTATTTTCTTTTAGTTCCCTCTAGTGTCCAATCTTCAAAATCCCATTATACCATTTTTTTCCCAATCAACCCAAGCAAAAAGGATTTTTATAATTAGTTTTGAATTTTTATTCCAAATATCTCTGATTGTTTTTTAATTTTCTAAAATCAACACCTTTTTGCTTATTCAAAAAAATGAGTATTTTTCCACATCCTTAAAATCACATTTAAAACTTCTTTCCTCAAGGAAAAGGAGACTCACTCAGTGAATACCATAAAAACTTGCTGTTCTGAACCGTCTGAATATTTCCAAGCAGTTAAAAATAATTCCAAAGATGATTAAGAAATAAGGCTCAGTAGAGCGTTTTGTACATAACAGGCTGTGTTATAACTGTGAGTTAGATGATATCACTGAACTCCTAGCCATTTGACTCACAAGCCAAGCATAAAACCTGACAGTCCAGAGTATGAATGGCAATCATACATTTTTTTCTTTTTCCAGAGAGAATTTGTTTGTCTGCAGCCAACATTCAATCACCGTAAATGCTATTCCCCCTTCAGCTAGGATATCTCTAACTTTACCATGGTGCTTACTGGAAGTCCACTCCACCTCCTGTTTATTTTCATCTTCTACTTTGTTGTACTATTAGCTTTGCATTATTTATTATCTTACTAATATAATCTAGTTCTATCCCTTTACACTAGCTTATTCTTATCTAACTTCCTGTATTATATTCCTATACTCTAATGCATGGGTGTCAAATTCGCAACATCACGTGACGTGTCGCGACGTATCCCAACTTTTTTCCCATTGCCGGCAATGGGGTGGGCACGGTTTTGGCATGACATACAGTATCCGGCTTGTGGGCCAGCAGTTTGACACCCCTGCTCTAATGGCTATCTAACTTCTATCAGATCTGTTCAATTTACAATTTAGGGAAGAATAGTAAAATTGTATGGAATAGTTTTAAATTTTTCTTGGTCCCCCGCCCCTATATAATTGTTGGCTAGTTTTATCATGAAAAAGAGACCGAAGCTGAGTAGCTCACCTGAAGCCTTTGAAGCACACTATTGGTCCGCCTGTCAAAACATACCAGCGTTCGATCCTCACTGCCAGAGATAATGAAGTGTTCATCAGCTACAAGGGATAGGACTGCATTGGAGTGAAGCCTGCGGCTCATCACTGGGGCATAAGCAGCTGTGAGAGAGGGCCAAGAGATGCATCACAAGAGCCCAGTCACCTGCACAAGATAAATCTTATAAAATTGGTGGCTTGCTCAACTACAATCACATACAATTCTTCCTCCACATTGAGGTTTGCCATTTCATTATCAGGATAACTGCAAGCAGGAGAGAAGGCAGAGCTTCCTTTAGGAGTTCTCTTGCCAGCTCCTCCCTGTTTTACCACTCCTAATGAATTTGTTTGGGGGGGGGGTCTATTACACACAGAAAAATAGCATGCATTACCCACCATAGCAATTTATACCCAAATAATCATAATGGGGAATTTTCTTGCATAAAGCTTCCTGCTTGAGATGGCAGTCTTCAGAAATTAATTGTAGCTGTGGGAAGCAACGTACTCAAAGCTACCAATATGCCTCTTGATACCAGTTAATTCCTGCCTAATTTAATTTTTTTAACAAAATTATATTAATTTAAACATGAATAAATGGGAAAGTAATGGTGCAAAACACAGTTATTTTCAACAATATTGTACTTCCAGGCTTTGCATTGGCCACAGGGAAAATAAAAATGGTAGATGACTGCAACCACATCCAGAAATGGACCGTCTTTTCTAGAAGAAGGTAAGTGTAAGCTAAAGAAGTAGAAAGCATCTTCGGTGGCTAGAGAGAATGACGGGAATAACCTCAATAGTTTGCTTTCTGATAATTGAGTGTTTTGTGATTGGTTCATGGACATTTTGTGAATGGGCAAGTCTTCTACGTGGGAGCATCCACAATATGCCTAGATCTGGCACAGAAAACATCTAATGTCTAGATAGATGAAATAATCTTTTCTTTTCTGATTGCTCTTGGCCCATAAAGAAAAGAAGACCATGACATATAGGTAATCTATGACTTATGACTGCAGTAGAGTTCAGAAGTTTGAGTATAAGTTATTGAGGTCGTAAGTCGAGTCACTATGTCACCAGACACAATTTTATGATTGTTTTTGCAATGGTTGTTGAGCAAGTCACTGCAATCATCAAGCAAACCACAGAGTCATTAAGTGAAACACATGGTTGTAAGTCTGATTCCAGCTTATCCAATGGGCATATTTGCTGAAAAATGGCAAAAAAACCCAAAACTTAATCACATGACCAGAGGATGCTGCAATCAGTCACAAATGCCAGCCAGTTACCAAGTAGCTGAAATGCAATCGTGCGACCCGTATGCCTTAACTACGGTGACAATGATTGTTTGAAAGTAAGCAACTGGTACTAACGGGTACTAACCTCGTGGATCATAGACTGACACTTTCTTGCCGTAAGTTCCTATGGCCAAAATGTCAGGCAAATAAGAAAGGCACAATACAGCTGCTTTCTCACTAGAATCCAAAAGGAAAGCATCAGGCGATGGGTCAAGAAGCATATTTCATGGCCACACATTCAAGTCAGTAAATCTTTGCTCAGCCTTGGGTTTTCCATTATTTCTACACTGACACTTTTTACAACATAAATTAGCTAGTCCCCATTTTGCTGCTTGCAATGGCTGTCATCATCTACTACAAGGGTGTCAAACTGCCGGCCCGTGGGCCGGTTGCATCATTCGGAGGCCATGCCCACCCCAGCTCTGGCAATGCGAAAAAAGTCACGATATGTTGCGACACGTCACATGACGTGGCGAGTTTGACACTTATGATCTACTACAACTGACAGGTGGAAAAGCAAGAGAAAAAAACCACGCTGACACCTGCTGCAGGATCAGCTAACAACTCTGCCTGCCTAATTTCATTCCCTGTGACTGCAAATCAGAAGGCCCCATAGAGGACTTATTTACATGCTGAATTGCAGAGAATCTTAATTTTAATGGACTAATTGAGCAAAGGGAGTATGCAGTTCATAAATACCGATATAAATATATATGAATAACATTAAATATGAAACTTTGTTTAATAGATAAGAATACCATCTTGGTGATTTTAGCATTTGCACAATACGTCCAGTCAAATATAAATTAATGCAGATGAGGCAATCTGCACCATCTGCATAATGAAGTAAGCCATCACAGAAATTAGTTTATTATATGAAACATCCAATACACTAAGATGTGATAAATCTGGATCCAATGGTCCACTATGTTAGTTTTCATTAGAGTTGCAACCTCCAGCTCTCTAAATCCAAAATCAGCATGTCAGTGTGGAAATTCTAGAAATATAAGACTAGACAAGGTTGCACTGTTCTTATACAATGTGGTTTTTATAGCTATAATGTATTTATGTAGAATAAACTCTCTCCCTGCAATAGGGTGAGCTACTAAGTGAGCTGGAATTTTCTTTGTAGACTTGTACCTATCCAAGTTAAAGATTTTTTTTGCCTGAAATATCTCGCAGCCAAATACAAGGGGATGAAGCCAAAGATAGGGAGCAAAAAAATTCTAAACTTTCTAGAAGCACCTGCAAGCTGGTACATATGCATATTAGAGAAATAAGATATACAAGGTGAAAAGGAAAGCTGAGAAGGCTTATTGTACAATATTTACATTATATATATATATATAGATTCAGTATGGTGGTACAATATTAATTGGACATTAATCTAGTCTCTTTAAATAAATCCTTGGGAAATAATACAAGAAAAAATTAGGTGAAATTCTCTAACATTCACTATAACTCAAGACTGAATAATTGTACTATTTTAGGCATTTGCTCATGATTTGATGTTATTTTTAGGACGTAGGATGTTAAATCTGTCTGGGGCCCCGATTAAGGACTGAAGCCAATATCTACTTTCCGGTCATTATTAATTCTGTTTCTTTGAATTTAGTTTTCTTTTTGCCATTTAGTCTTCTAAATATATATAATGTAAGAAGATAAGCAGCAACAGTACCTGATTTCTCCAAACTGTTTTCCATCAGCGGCCATATCCCATAACTTCACTGTGCTGTCCCAGGAGCCTGAACATACATGGTTATAACGTGAAGCCAGGGACCAAACCCACCCCTAGATGGTGGGGGGGAAAGGGGGTGGGTGAATGGAGACAAAATACATCACCATGCTTTAGTTTTTAATAACACTGTGCTGGTATATAAAGAGGTAGTCCTTATAATAATAATAATAATGATAAAGTTGGAAGGGACCTTGGAGGTCATCTAGTCCAACCTCCTGCTCAGGCAGGAAACCCTAAACCATTTCGGACAAATGGCTGTCCAGTTTCTTCTTAAAAACTTCCAGTGTTGGCGCATTCACCGCTTCTGGAGGCAGGTTGTTCCACTGGTTAATTGTTCTAACTGTCAGGAAGTTTCTCCTTAGTTCTAGGTTGCTTCTCTCCTTGGTTAGTTTCCATCCGTTGCTTCTTGTCCTGCCTTCAGGCGCTTTGGAGAATAGCTTGACTCCCTCTTCTTTGTGGCAGCCCCTGAGATATTGGAACACTGCTATCATGTCCCCCCTCATCCTTCTCTTCGTTAAACTAGACAATTCCAGCAACCATTCCGTATATGTTTTAGCCTCCAGTCCCCTAATCATCTTTGTTGCTCTTCTCTGTACTCTTTCTAGAGTCTCAACATCTTTTTTACATCGTGGTTACCAAAACTGGATGCAGTAGTTTATTTAGTGACTGTTCGAAGTTACAACGGCACTGAAAAAGTGACTTATGACCATTTTTCACACTTACGGCTGTTGCAGCATCCCCATGGTATCATGATCCAAATTCAGACTCTTGACAACTGACTCATATTTATGACAATTGCAGTGTCCTGAGGTCATGTGATCACCTTTTGTAACCTTCTGACAAGCAAAGTCAATGGGGAAGCCAGATTCATTTAACAATCATGTTACTAACTTAACAACTACAGTGATTCACTTAACAGCTATGGCAAGTAGATCGTAAAATGGGGCAAAACTCACTTAACAAATGTTACACACACACACACATATAAACTTCAGCTAATCTTTCCAATGATTCCACATTGCAATAACAATAATTACATCAAATAACTTGCAGGTGAACTACAGAAATATCTCTTTTCTATCTCTTTCTGATTTTTCCTCATATTGCTACACACAGCAAAACTTATAACTGAGAAAAACTGTGAACTTTCATTCTCTGAAGACAACAAATCTCCTGTTATACATAAAATAAGTTCCAGCAGCTTATTAAATATACATCATTTTAGAACAGAAACCCGGCTTCAATTTTGTACCACAATTTTTTGATCTACAGTGGATACAGAAAGTCTACCCACCCCTGTTAAAATGTTAGGTTTTTCAAATGTAAAAAAAAGAAAATTCAAACCAAGACAAATTGCTTCAGTATTCTTTTCACCTTTAATATAATATATAAGCTGTACAATTAAATTGAAAAACAAACTGAAATCTTTTAGGGGAATTTTTTTTTTAAAAAAAGACTAGAATAATATGGTTTTGGAAGTGTTCACACCCTCTTGTAAGTACAGATGTAGTTGTGTTCAAAATTAACCAATCACATTCCAACTTATATTCAATAGTATTCAATACACATCTGCCATTAATTAAAATGACCCTGATCAGGCCTATATAAAGTTCAGCTGTTCTAATAGGATTTTTCTGATATTTACTCCATTGCCTCTTACAGCAAAAACCATGGTTCACAAAGAGTTTACAAAGCATCAAAGGTATCTGTAGGAAGCTATCAGTCAGGAGAAGGACAGGAGAAGGACACAAAAAATTTCCCATTGGATATACTGTGGAGCACAGTGAAGATAGTCATTAACAAGTGGAGAAAATATGGTACAATAGTGACCATTACCAAGAACTGGTTGTCCCTCCAAAACTGATGAAAAAACAAGAAGAAAACAGATCCAAGAAGCTGACAAGATGTCTATAGCAACATTAAAGGAGCTGCAGGAATGTATGACAAGTTCTGGTTTTATACTACACGTGACAACAATCTCCTATATTCTTCTTATGTCTGGGCTATGAGGTAGGTGGCAAGATGGAAGTCTTTTTTTTACAAAGAAAAACATCCAAGCCTGGCTACGTTTTGCAAAAACCTACATCAACACTCACAAAAGCATATGGGAAAATGTATTATGATGTGATGAGGCCAAGGATAAACATTTTGGTCATGATTTCTAGAAGTATGTTTGGCGCAAAACCAACACTGTGCATCACCCAAAGTTACATCACACTCGCAGTGAAGCAGGGTTGTGATAGCATTACACTTTGGGGCTGCTTTCACTCAACTGGAACTTGGGCTTTACTCAAGGTGGAGGGAATTAGGAAATGTTCCAAATATCAGTCAATTTTGACACAAAACCTTCAGGCCTTTGCTAAAATGCTGAAGATGAAGGAGTTTCCCCTTTTAACACAACAAAGATTCAAAGCATACCTCCAAATCAACAAAATACCGGCTTCACCAGAAGAAGTTCAAAGTTTTGGAATGGCCCAGCCAGAGCCCAGACCTGAATCCAGCTGCAAATATGTGGGGTGACCTGAAGAGAGCTGGGCACAGGAGATGCCCTTGCAATCTGACAGAACGGGAGCCCTTTTGCAAGGAAGAGTGGGCAAAGATTCTCAAGGCAAGATGTGCCATGCTGATGAGCAACTATCCCAAAAGACTGAATGCTGTCAGAAGGTGCTTCAACAAGGTATCAGTTTAAGGTTGTGCATCTTTATGCAGCTACGTTATTATAATTTTTTTTTACTGTTATTTTCCCCCTAAAAGATTTCAAATTTTTTCCCCAATTGAATTCTACAGCTTATATGTAAAAGGTGGAAAGGATTCTGAAGTGATTTATCTTGATCTCATTTTTTTTACATCTCAAAAAACCTGGCATTTTAACAGGGGTGCGTAGACTTTCTGAGGCATCACAATAGTAAAATTATGAAGCTTTCCCTTCCTTTTCATTGGGAATGGTCATTTCTTGCTCAGAGGTTAGAGAGGACTGAAAGGTCTTCTAAATGCCACCTTGGAAGCAATAGGCCATATTGCTGCCAGCATAGCATATCCCTCATGTATTTACCTACACCTTTCTTTGTAACTAGCCATAAAAAGGCATGGGCCATTTTAATTTTTTTTTAACAGTAAAAGACAAAGAAGCTACCCGGCAAGTTTGTAAAAGAGAAAGGTTTAATGTTCAAAAGAGAGAGATAGGGATGTACTGCTATTAATTAGAAAATTCCCAAATCACGAGATATGTCATACACATACAGGTAGTCTTTGACTTACAACGAGTCACTTAACGACTGTTTGAAATTATGATTGGTCCCCCGAGAACCTAGTTATGACCTGGTTCTGAAATTCTGATGTCTGCTCTCCAATATGACCAACCATATTTTGGGCGCTCAGCAACCGGCCCACATTTACAGTCATTTGCAACACTGCAGGCACATGATTATGAATTAAAATTTTGCAGGAAACCAGCATTTACTTCTGGTTTCTGGCAAAATTGCCCCATAGCAAACAATGGGTTTGTATAATGACCACAGTGTTCACTTTATAACAGCTGCAAAACAGGTCATAAAATTGGTTCTGGCCATGTGGTGACCTGCTATATGACTATCATTACTTATGACTATAATTGAGGGCCCAATTACAATAGTAACTCAAGGATTATCTGTATACACATCACACACAGAGAAACTCATTGCACGTTATTTTCTGGTTTAAAAAATAGAATGGGGCTATCAGAGGGAAATTTAGGGGTTGACAATACAGAATTTCTGTAATAATGCTTAATATTTATGTTTAATGTATTGTTCTGGTTCAGAATCTCCAGTTACCTTGTGTGTTCCACTGCGCTCTGTCCCCAGCACTTTCACTAGAACTTTTTCTGGTGCTTTGCCCAGCTGCCTTAGATCCCACAAATTGACATTTCGGTCTCGAGAGCCAGAAATACACAGCTCCCCACCCTGGATAAGATAATAAAAATAAATGCTAATCAAATGATACAAGTCAATGTCCTCATATTTCAGAGTAGTAGTATCACAAAGACAGTGGGCAGACATCGAACTTTTTTTCATTAAAAAAAACCCCACACACAACTTCTTATGTATAGTCTCTGTCACTCACACCTTGGCCATTTTCCGGGTGGATTCCTGTAACATGCTCTACATAGGCTTTGCCCTTAAAGAGCATTCGGAAGCTACAGCTGGTGCAAAATATGGCAATATTTTATATGTACACTGGCCAGAATCTCTCTGTGAGGGAAATGGGTGGTTTCTAAATTTGGTAAGTAAATAAAATAAAGTACGGGCAGTGACATGAATCCAAGATTGATGCACATTATACCTCTTTCCCCTGAGCTGCATTGGTTTGCAGTTTGCTTCTGGGTTCAATTCAAGGTACTGGCAATGACTTACAAATCCTATAAGGCACTAGGTTTGTTTGTTTGAAGGACCACCTTCCCCTGATTACATTTACAGTTACCCATTCCATCAGATCCAGCAGAAAAGAATTAATGTGGATCCTGTGCATGAAGGAATTCTATATAATAGGACCCAAGAGGAGGAGAGCCCTTTCTGCTATATCAGTGATGGCGAACCTTTTAGAGACCGAGTGCCCAAAAACTGGCCTCGCCCGTTCCACCCCCTGCCCCGCCCCTACCCCGTCCCCCACCCCACCTGCCCGCAGGGCCACTCACCGCCTCCAGGGCCCACCACAGATTGGCCAGGCAGCCCAGCAGCGCCATGGTGGCCACACCCTCTGCCCGCACCCCGCAGCATCAACTGTGCGGGATGGGGCATGAGGGCAGAGTCTTGTCTACGCTGCCTGGCTGCCATGTCCTTGGCTGTCCTGCTCCGTGTGGGCCACGCTCGGGGGCGACTCTCCTCCAGAGGGGCTGCTGGTGAGGAGGGGGTCATCGGGGGAGGCAAGGTTGGGGCAACGGCACGTGTGCCCACAGAGAGGGCTCCGATGCCGCCTCTGGCACGCGTGCCATAGGTTCGCCACCACTGTGCTATATCATCTACTGTCTGGAAGTTTATGTCCCCTTAGGTCAGATTTGTGTCCAATCTTGGCCTTTAGGAAATCCCTGGAGTCAACGGATGTGGGGAGCCTGCAAGATGGCTGCATTGCTTATGAGCTTTGGTTGATATTCTTCTGCATTTTTATTTTTGTAATCTATTGTTTTAATTGTTTTAATTTATACAAGTTTATTTTTCTGCTGTTTTTACTTGTAAGCCACCAAGAGTCCTACAAGTAAGATAGGTGGCTATATAAACAGAAATAAACATAAAACTAAAAGCCCATTATAAAGACAATATCAGAATGGTTTGACAAATACAGCACTTTAGCAGTAATTAATCAAGAATAAAAATGATGGGAAAGCAATAGTAGCAAACAAGGAATACTTTTTAGATTAAGTGATAGACAGAGGAAGGTTGATTTTTTTTTTTAAAAAGGAAGTGGCCACAGTTAATCCTCTACTCAGCATTTATGTCTAAAGAATCATATAAAGTGCTAACAAATACACAACCAGCTCTACTATGAGATAGTCATGATTATAATGGAGCATAACATCGAGGAAACTCTATTTGGCCAGATGAATTTTGTTAGTTATTTCTCAAAGTTTTCACAGAAAAATGAAAATGCAGAACATTTTTTAAGATGCTCCTTTTAATTAAACTTTGTATGTTGAAGGATATAATTTGTCGGAACAAAGCTACATCATTAGTAGCAGCGAAGAGAGACAGGTTTTTACCTGAAGGAGCAGTACAGAATCAACAGAAGCAAAGTGCCCTTCAGTAAGGGAAAAATACTCTGCGTTTTTGCCACTCTCTGCCCATTGTTGGAGGTGTTCCTCTAGTTCAATGCAAGCTGTTGGCCAGTTAAAATCATTACCTGCTAAAAATAAAAACATTGGATAGATTTCCTTTGTTTGGTGTAAAAACAAAATTAAGCAATTTATGTTTACATAGTGGTTTTACCTATATGTGTTAACATGGTTTACATAATTTAAACACCCAAAAAAGATAGATACTAAAACACTGGAGTTCTACATAATGGAGCAGGAGTTGCAACACTGCAAAAGTGACATGATAAATTCTAATATTTCAATTTGGGAACTAACGAGACATTGTCTTTAAATCGTAAAGGACTTGGTACTATCAGTTCAAAGGCAATATTATTAAGCTTACCTGCAACACTCCAAAAATGAAAGAGAAGCAGGCTAGGAAATATTTACTGTTGTTCTACCCAGAATATTTACAGCAATATTTACAAATTACAGCATTGGAAAAGTAGCTTGAGTGAAATTTCTATTCATTTTACTTAATGATAACCCTCTTTTCAGACAAGGAAAACTCATTTTAGCTTCTTTCTTCCCCCATCATCTACATTTAAAACACCAATTCCACCTCCCCCTAAAATCAAAAGTTAATCATCTGAGAAGCTGCTTGTGAAAAGCTAAAATAGAGGTCACCACAGCTACAAAGAAAATCCACCTACCTTCTACAACTGGATAGCAATTGCCAATTCTTTTTAAAAGTCGAATTCTCCAAGTGACTTCATCTTGTACAATGTCCCTCAGAGTCTTGCAGACTAAAGGAAGGACGTGCAAAACAAACCTGGCTTGCAGGTAAGAACAGATTTCTAAAATCAACTCTAGAGGAAGAGACAACAGCCCGGAAGCAATTTCTTCAGCAACAGATTTTTTCAATTCTAGAGGTGATCTGAGGTCTGATGTTCGGACTCTACCATCTATTGAGGGAGACTCTGGAGGTAGACACTGGATTGCTTGCCTGGATTGACTTGAAGTTCCAAGAACACGCTCAACATACTCCAGGGCCTGGGTATCTGGATCTATTCTGCTCTCTGTGTCAGAATCATTGTCAGAGGCTGGTTGTTCAACAGAAGAATCTGAGGCAGTTTCCATTGCTGCAGGAAGGCAAGAAACAAACAATTCAGACAAGGAATGATAAAAACCAAACATACCTTATTTTATTAGAAATATATATTTCAATTAATAATACAATATTTCAATTAATAATACAAAAGTTTTATGCAGCCAAAGGAAGTTTTGAGAGCATGAATTATAGCCACACTTAAGCCTGAAAATTTTAAAACGATGCTCGAGGAACAAGATGTAAAAAGAAATTTATCTATTGAACGTTCAAAAAAATTCCTAGATAATTAACAAGAAGATGGACTTCTGAATGATAAATGTAGAAATCTTATTTGGTTTTATCTCTTTTCAAATAATAATAATGTTCATAGGTCGAGAAAAGAGTAAGATTAGAAAAGTTATTCTCATTCTGACTTCCAAGCTTTCATCTGAAAATGAGAACTGACTCCACCCAAATAAAAACTGTTGCACGATCCAATCATTATGCTATGGTTCCCAGCTCCATCAGGAATGTTCCAGTCATACACATCCTATGGGAAAAGCAGAGTTCAGGAGGAGGAAAATATATGTATTCTGAAATGGCTGTCGTTTTTCCTAACGAATAAAACCACAAATAGGCTAAGAGCTTCCTGGAACAGATTCCGGAAAGATGGCTTATCCTTTGAGCACCCCAGAGGCAGAGTACAAATCTCACAAAAAAACAACTGCTTCTCTCTCACTTGTGATCACTGTTTTAGCAAAGAAATTTGAAAACCGAATCTCCTATCTTGCTCTTCCCCGCGCAGACCCACCCAAAGCCGATTCTAAAAAAGGAACTGCTCTTTTTGCTGCCTTCCTTTCGCTTGCTGCCTCCATGCACGCTTATCATGTACCTGTCCGGGAAGGGCAGCAAGTGAAAAATTCAGCTCTGCTGCCGAATACAATTCCTCCGTTCAGTGGTCACGCCCGCCTTAGCGCCGTTGGAAGATCTCCGTTCTGTAGATGCCGAGCTCCACACAGTAAGAGATTAATCCCAACGCCGAGTCCTCCTTCCCGCTCCCTTGGATCCTAATCCTCCCGGCAACCTGCCTCCGCCGCTTCGCCGGAAGGGAAGAACCAACACCATCGATTTAAGGCAGCTTTGCCTTGACAGGTCGCGCCCGCTACGCCGCCTTCGCGCGTCTCGTCTCCAAGGAACCACTTCCGGCGCCAATTGATGACGCAAAGCAGCCTTTTATGTGAGGAAGGAGCTTTCACGAGTCTCGGATTTTGTGGGTTCCAAGTGTGGAGTGTGCGCACAGGAACGTTTAGGTAACAACTCTTTTAAATTAAAAACAATGGTTCCCACGGGCAGCAGCTGTATTCCTGCAGCCTCAACCGTGCTCTTAGTGAAACTTGCCTGTTTGTTATCTGGCTTATGGCAGTGTTTAGAAACATTCTTTTAAATCAGTGTTTCTCAACCTTGACAATTTTAAGGCATGTGGACTTCAACTCCCAGCATTCCACAGCCAGCATTGCTGGCTGTGGAATTCTGGGAGTTGAAGTCCACATGCCTTAAAATTGTCAAGGTTGAGAAACACTGTTTTAAATGGTCTACTAGCAAAACGGACTGCTCTTTTAACATCTTGACGAGGGATTAAGACAATTGAGGAAGCAGAAATTCAGCAGGACAGGACTGTTTTGTAAGAGTTTTAGAATATATATGTATGAAGAAATGTATGCATGAAGTTATGTGCATGTTCAAGTATGTAGTATAAAGTTATATTCTGCAAATGCATGCATGCACAAAATATACAATCATTTTACTTCTGTTTAAATGAATTATACAACTGAAATATGTTTTGATAACTAAACATTACACACGCATGACTACCATCTAGTTTAAAGGCACTGCAGGACAACCTTGTCCAGAAAGATAAAATACAATTAGTAAATTCCTGCAGTTGACTTGTGTAGTAACAAATCTTTAATATAGATCAGGGGTAGTCAACCTTGGCTCTTTTATGACTCGTGGACTTCAACTCCCAGAATTCCTGAGCCAGCTAAGCTGGCTGAGGAATTCTGGGAATTGAAGTCCACGAGTCATAAAAGAGCCAAAGTTGACTACCCGATATAGATGATGAAACACAAAATCTTGTCAGAAAAGTGGCTAGAACTAGAGCAGGGGTCTTCAAACTTGGCCCTTTTATGACTTGTGAGCTTCAACTCCCAGAATTCCACAGCCAGGCACGCTGGCTGAGGAATCCTGGGAGTTGAAGTCCACAAGTTTGAAGACCCCTGAACTAGAGGCTACTTAAGTTCTGATGCATATTGTATTACATTTAATACCAAAAGTCCAAGAAACAGGAAAGTTACTACAGCTGTCTCATTTTAAGGGCACAGCACAAGATAGTTGTCCTGACCTCTAATTTTCCTGAAAGCCTGAGAATGTGCATAAATCTAGTTATCTTCTGAACTTACTGCAAAATAATGGTTATCAAAGGGCTCCAGCAGCTCCACTAGCACATACATCTGTATTAGAAAGGAAATGATCTTGGGTTTGTGTATAATTTAGAATTCTAATTCCACATTGCTCAAATGCATCTTTTCAAAAAGTGTTTCATTCTACCAACAAAACTGTATTATTATAATTTGAAAAGGCAAATCTTTTTACCAACAAACTGAAGTTACTTGAAAAAATAGTTCCCCATTCTCCACTGAAGTACTATTCTCAACGAGGCAATTCAAGGGAAAAATTAATACAAATTAAGCAGTAGGAAATACAGAATTCAGATTTCTTCAGCCCACCTGAATTTTTTGGGGGAGGGGGGGAGGGGGGTGACACTGAATCAGTACATTGGAAAATACAATGAAAAACATTTAACTTAAGACAAAGAAAGTGGTCAGAAACAAGGAAACTGGAGTCACAGGAATTTTTTTAGTTGACAAAAAAATTATACATAAAAATGAGAAAAATCTCATTTGAGCAAGGTGCAAGCAGCTGCTTCAACACTAGGTACACTGCAGTTCCACCATTGGAAACATTACGGCACATTTACAAATATACAAATCCAGGATTAACAAACAGGAGGCAATACTAGAAGCACTTGTACAAAAGACAAATTCCATTTCAAGAGGCAGTCAGGCCAAGTAGCTTAAACTTCACTGGATGGAACAGTTCACAGCCGCCTTTTTCATATTCCTGGGCACTTGGTTTCAAAGTACA
This sequence comes from Protobothrops mucrosquamatus, assembly GCF_001527695.2. Lineage (NCBI taxonomy): Eukaryota > Metazoa > Chordata > Lepidosauria > Squamata > Viperidae > Protobothrops > Protobothrops mucrosquamatus. The sequence goes on along the minus strand of NW_015386674.1, from coordinate 467,065 downwards.
AGCCAGGCTTCCACCTCCACCTATGCATATTTCTTTCCCATGCATTTAAAAACCAATTGCTACCCAAATAGAATCTCTGCTCCCCCTCCCCCCAGGACAAGGAGAATACAGCACAAGGAGGAACACTTGTAATAAAACAATTAAAATGCAAAGAACTAGCCGATTGCTTTCAGAGACCTGCTCAAGTTTGATACTATTAAAAAGATGAATTCAGGAAGTTTGCTATCTGCAACTTTACTATTTTTTCTTTGACCTTTTGAGGAGATGCAGAGATGGAAGGGCGTGCCCCACCTCCTAGCAATCAGATCCAAAAATGAGAATAGCAGCTTTCACCTAGGCATGTGCCATCTCCAAAATGAAATGATTTTCTGGCACAAAGGCCTGTATGGTAATGCCCCAGCAAGTTCTATGTCAAATTCCAAGAACTGCAAGCATTATTAACATATGAAACGGAGGCCAGAAATATAAAGAAAAATGTAGATAGGTGTATCAGTGAAGCTTAAGTTACTGGGCAATCTCACAAATACACTTTTAAAAATTCATACACAGTACTGAAAGTATCACCATCAGTTACTGTCAGAAAGTACAACTTTAACCCCCAAAAGAGATGTCCTTTTTGTCACATAAATCTTCTTTAACATCTAAGTAGTCTCACCACTTTTGTTTACCACCCTCAGAAGCAATGCAGGACACAAGGCACAGTTCAACCTAGTTGTCTGGCTATTAATCCTGATGTTGCCGAAGTTCCATTGGGATCTGCTAAGAACAGCTCACTTGTTCCTTGTCACCAAGCTGTCTGTAGACAAACACTGCTTTGCACAGATCTTGTTCTTGTTTATTCTGCAGAATGTTCCTTTTGAGTATTACCTCTCCTCAAGCATTCCTCATCTTTCCAAAAGTGAAGCAGTATTCCCTTTCCCTCACATCCTAGCTGCCTTTGGGAAAATGGGCTTCTACTTCAACATTTTCATTTCCCTATTAAAAATCTATGGCTTTTTAACTATGTTAAAAGCATTCAGTAATCCCCCATTTTCAGAGAATGATGCAATTGGATTTAATGAGAATTTCTTAAGACAGCAACTCCATTAAGTACGCAGCAAAATCTACGAGCTTTTACTGATCATTCCTGGAGGATTCCCTGTTTAATCATTCTTCTGTACTTTGTTATGTTTATTATTTCTTTTGTAGGCCAGAATGGCGAATGTGGCAAAGAAGTCCTTAAGACAGAAAATGTAAATTACCATCATGTAAAATACCACTCTGATCAGAAGAGTGCAGGATGTTGTATGCCACGAGCCATTTAAAAAAAAAAAAAAAAGCATTGTTTTCTGCCCATGTTTGGTCTGTGAAATTCAGTTTCCCACCTTGCTCTTTCCTGCCTCCTGCAACTGAAGCAATATAATAGCAGTGTCACAAAGTAACAGCTGAACAACAGGGTAAAAGACTCATCGCACTGTGGCATCTTTAAAAAATGAAGACATGCTTCTCCAACGGTATTTCTTATGAAAAAGACTGCTCCCTAGATGGCTAGCAGGTCCCTGCAAGGTCATAGGCTGCCTTTGCACTGAGCATCACTTCTAGCACACAGTGCCATGGCAATTATTATGGCAAAAAGATTCTGTGGGTTTCTTTAAGGTTCCTAGATGAAAATGCTTACACTTAGTCATTATGGACTACTCACAGATTTGCTAATCTACTTCTTGGTCACCATGCAGTCTTGAAAAGGTGAAGAATAGCTGATCTCTTGAATCCCAGTGACTGGAAATATACAGTAGTATAACCCCCTTGGATTACATTTTAACCCTTCCCTCTTCATCAGCTGGCTTTAAACCACCGTAGCTTTTAATCCTTTTTAACATCTTAAACCTATCCTTTATTATTATTAGCTAGTTCTTTATGATGGCCCCTAGTTAGATCCCCTTCTCAAGAGTGTTGCAGTTTAAGTTTGCTCCCTTTTCTCAGCGCAGGGCCGAGTCCCACCCCACCCCATTCCATCTATGATGGCCTCTGAATAAAAGAGGCCTTTCCTTCTGCCACTGAGATACCCTGGTTTTTGTTTCAATTGGTTATGGAGGCCCACCCTCCCCCCCAACTTTGTAAATTTCAGGAGATGGGGAGCGGTCATTTTATGTCCCACAATGCTCTTCCCGTCCTCCCTAACCCCCCATTAACAGGGATCTGCAACACTGGGTTATGGACGAGTTCCCAGTATCCCTCCCAGCGCACACAGGAACCTAAGGAAAGAAAGAAGATTGGAATTAAAAAAAAGGTAGCCCATAACCCACTGAATTCACAAGACTGAACCATTTTTTTTTCACAACTAGTTTTACCAAAGTTACTTAACTTTCATCGTGCAGAGTCATGAGTTAAATTAGTACAGCCACAATTAGAAGTGGTAACTGGCCACAATTCAGAAGCAATAAAAATCAATGCCACCGGCTCTGGTGGACATTAAAGTCTTGTTGGTATATTTCTTAATTCTAATTCATATAGTAAAATGAAAAGGCTGGATCTTCAAAATCAGCATGGATTAGAGATTAGAGCTGGAAGATCTACCTCAGGGGTAGGCAACCTTGTCTCTTTTATGACTCGTGGACTTCAACTCCCAGAATTCCTGAGCCAGGTATGCTGGCTCAGGAATTCTGGGAGTTGAAGTCCACGAGTCATAAAAGAGACAAGGTTGCCTACCCCTGATCTATCCCTTTCTTCTCAATTTCTGATCCTTGAGACAAGATTTCTTTAAAAAAATGCTCCATCCCCTTTTAGTTACCCGTTCTCCTTTTAATTGTGGGGATATAATCTCACTCAACATTCCTGGGACTCACCAAGTATGGTTTTGCTGCTTCGCCTAAACACCATAGAATGCAGCAAGCCTCTCTTTCAGAAGTGGAGGAAACTGCTCTGAGAACTGCTGCCAGTTATCTTCCCCAACTTGATCTTTGAAACCATGGAGAATCTGAAAAAAATAACATCATCACTCATTGGGGAGAAGAAAAAGGCACACCGTTACAACCACACCATTATTAGCCCAACCCTATTGTCATGTGTCTGATTAACGAAACACTTAAAAGGACTTTCAGGCATATTTTTTCCCTAAAAGCATTTATTAAGGTTACAGAGATGTCAGTACGGCATGGTGGAAGTGCTTAGATCTGAGATTCTTTTCCGTTGCACATACATTCCAGGCATTTTTTCCTCCCCTGTTTTGGGGTCATGGTTCACATCTTCCAATTAACTTGGAAGATGTGATTTACTTCCGGTTTCTTTTTCCTGGGCTTTCCTTATTCTCCTCCCCTTTCACTATTGCCTGATTTAACTATAAAAATACCAGACAGTTCTGCATATTGTCAAAGCAAGAATATACAGTATTTGCAGCGTTGACACCTATATCTCACATAAAACTGCTTATAATCTATCTACAGCGTCCAAAAAACCCGGAAAGAAAATTCAGAGATATAAATTAGGAAACGACATGAGTATATAAACAAATAACATTGACTTACTAAAGGAAAAGGAATTCTAAAATAATGAGTACTACTCTTAATACAGCATACTGTCCAGCAAACCTCTCCCTATGATGATGACTTACCTTATAAAACATATCTCTCAGGTCATCCTTTGGACTCACCCATGAAGCAACAGCATCACAGAAGAAAATAAAATCCTAGAAAAATACGACAATGCTTAAGAAAATATTCACTACAAATTATAGTTCAAGCCAGCAAAATCAAGTTTATCGTTCTGCAAAAGCATAGGGCGTGAAATCAAAAATCTAACCAGTGTGAAGTTAGGAAACCTGGCAAGCCTGCCTTAAGCTAAGGAAGATCTTGTGAAACTATTATATGTAATATACTAGATATTTTTGACTAGTTTTCTACATATTAATGAGCATCTGAAAATACTGCAGAGAATGGAACAGCCAGCTCGAACATCAATTAACGAGCAATGAAAATCATAACAAATGGAAACTTATGCAGGACTGAGTAAATGTCTGATTATTATGAATTAGGCGGGCAGAGTTCAAGGTAATAGGATCAGTCTTTTTAGGAAAACTAGAAACACATCTGTTTGGAGTCTAGCAAGGGAGACGCATGCAAAATTTAAAAATTGTCTCCTCATTTAAAAATCTTTTTCATAACTGACTGCTACTATGGCTAAGCATTTGAGAGTCAAACATCCTTAATTATTTTAACAGTAGATTTATCAGTACAGCAAGATCTACCTTCTTGTTCAGCCTGGGATAGCATATATAACAAAGCAAAGAATTTAATGTTTAAAGCTTATTTACTTGTACAACTCCACCAGGGTTTACTCCAATCATCATACAGATGCCACGGAAAGCAGAGTCCTTCTCTTCATTATCACGAATGTTCCTCAAAGATGTACACCTATGAACAAGAATACATCTTTCATATGTTAAGAAAGTGGGGAAGACCAAAAACAATGCATTTCCCCAAACCATGCACTAAGATTGATATTTTTCGCAGAGATACATCATCAGATAAATAACAGATTTCTTACCCAGTTTCTGCTAAGTATACATTCTTCCACTAATGTATCTACATTTAATATTCACTTAGCACCCTTCTTTATATAGGGCTTATGATTCAATTTAAACTCTGATCATTATTTAGAATAAAACCACAAGCAAAAAAAAAATACATTATAAATGCTAAATTTAGGATCGTTCCTTTACACGTCCTGTAAGAAAAACTGACATTAAACGTATTTCAGCTGTAGACTTGGGGGCCCAGGATGGGCGTGGCGGGCATAGCAGAGGTGGGCGTGGTGAGCTCAACATCGCTAGTGTTGGGGGGCGCCTGTGGTGGCCCAGTGGAGGTTAGGGGGATCCATTGTCTCCAGTTGAGGAAGGCGAGACCAGGGCGAGCACTATACCCTCGTCCACCAAAGGAGCCTTTTTGTCCCTCAGGCCATGCGGAGGACCCTGTGATGCAAGCTGCCCAGAGCCCTGGGCAGGGGAGGGCAAGCGCCCAGTCCAGCCTTTCCCAAGGTGGCACCCGGCTGCGCTTACCTGCTTCTCAAGGCTGCTGCTGATTGGCTTGCTCTCCTTGGCCAAGTTGCTCATGTTGTGTGCGGGAGGGAAAAATGTGTGGGTCAGAGGGAGGCCCACTCCCTCTCCCTGTGAGGAGACCCGGCTTTGTAACCAAAGCATCCTCAGCAATAGGATGGGAGACCACCAGGAAAGATCAGGAAGAGGGGACAAGGGGATGGCGAAAGGGGAGCAGGGCTGCTCATGGCCAAGTGCTAAGGCAGGACTTCCCTCAGACCCTCCTTCCCTCTCATTATAATCTCCTTCCTTCCTTCCCCTCTTTTCTTCTTTTTCCTTCCCTCTTCATTCTCCTTTTCTTCTTTTCCTTCCCCTCTTTCCTTCTTTTTGTCTTTCCCTTTCTCCTTTCCTGTCCCTTCTTGGATGCTCAAATGCAAAAGGGGAAACATTTCTCGATGCCTCCTTGCCTTGTGATCAGATGCCACTTTTGCTAGTAGTCTGTGGCCACTTAAAAGACTGAGAACAAACCAGGCTCAGTTTATCCCTTGCTTGCATTTAGTGGGGGCGTCCACAGACAACAGTACAGCAAAACTGTCAAAATGGCGGCTGTGATAGTTGATCAGAGCTCCTCTGTTTTTTATGTGCGACAGCTTTAGCATTTAGGAACAGAGGTAAGTTAGTTGCTTTTCTATTAATACATAATCCTTAGAAGGGCTCTCCTGCAGGGACCCTGCCATGGTCTAATTCAGACTGGAAATATAGCAAAGGAAAATATTTTCCCCCACTCTGCTTTGTCCTGTTTTCCCCACTGGAAATGGCTGTTTGCAACACACAAGGAGGGGATACTTTCCTAAGAGTTCACAATTCAAGAATATCAATGTTAACTTGGATTACCAATAATGTTCTATCTGTGACAAAACAGAACACAAAATTGCTTTCTCCTTTGAACTCAAAGTCTCAATGGATTCAGGATTGAATCAGAACTGCGTGAACTGGAGCATCTCCAACCAAGTTTCCTTCCTTCCTTCCTTCCTTCCTTCCTTCCTTCCTTCCTTCCTTCCTTCCTCTTTCACTGTCTCCCTCCTTCTCATTTCCATCTCCTTCCTTGCTTCCTTCCTTCCTCTCTTGCTTCTCATTCCCATCTCTTTCTTTCCTCCATGCTCAGGAACAATGGGAGGGGGAGAGATTGCCAGTGCTGCCACTGGCCATGCTGCCACTGGCCATCGCTATCCCACGTGAGCGGGGCTGGTCCTTGTGAAAGAGAAGCCTCATGGCTGTGTGGCTAGGTCAGCGACCGGACCATGGAGGTGCTGGTGGGACAGGGGGTGGCGCTGATCTACAACCTGGTTGCGTCCATCAAAGCCAGAACACGCTCAGCCTTAGATCCACGGGGCAGCCCTGGAACCAGCGAGGGGCTGCCCCGCCGCCTTTGCCCCGCCCCCTGGGTGTGCGCATAGGAGGCGACGAGCGCTGGTGTCCTGGGTGAAGTCAGCCTCTCGGGCAAGACAGCCAGCAGGGACACCGGACTCCATCTGCTTGCTGCCTCCTGCACGTGTGCTCAGGGGGCAGAGCAGGAGTGCCCGTCGCTGGTTCCAGGGCTGCCCCGTGGATCTAAGGCTGGGTGCGTTCTGGCTTTGATGGACGCAACCAGGTTATAGATCAGTGCCCAGTTGGCCTGGGCCGGGCCAAGGTGTTTTGGGCCGGTCCTTCGCTGTTTCCAGTGCAGTTCCACAGGCTAGACCCAGCCACATGGTGGTCCGGATCTGGCCCGTGGGCCTTGTGTTTGACATGTCTGTACTAGAGGATCAAATACTTGACAATCTGAGATGTCCCCAGTCTGTTTTAACCCTGGAAAAGCAAGCCCCAAAGTCTCTTCTACGCCTCTTCATAAACACTAACCAAGGTCTGATAAACTGCTGCAACATTGGTGCCACTTCCTGAGGACAGACGTAGCCCAAGCGGCCAATTGTGATGGCTATAAAAGACAAAGAAACAAACCTGTCACAAAAGCAGTGTCTTATCAATTTGTAGTAATAAGATATGGGTGGACAGAATCAATGGAAGTATATGGCAGTATACCACCTTAGCTTTACTATACTGCAGCACATAATATAAAGATGGTTTCACACCAGTAAATGGTATCAAATTAGTTACCTGTACAGCTTTTTAATTCCATTAAACCTTTAGTAAATCAAAAATCATTTGAAATTACTGAAATTTTAGTGAAGAAACAGCCATAGAAGTCTAGGGTTTAATCACATTTCCATCTGATGGTTATGTCTTATTAATTTCTTCAATTCCATCCCTTCACGTGGCCTGGTGGCCAAGAGGACGTGGCCCAGTAGTGGGCCGCGGCCCATAGGTTGGGGACCCCTGATGTAGCAAACTGGATTTATATATCCTCCATCTGATTATGTCTGTGTATAGAGGCATTATTTTCATTGTTTGAAGAGTGTTAACCATGAAATCATTAGAACAGCAGATATTGATAAGTTGGTCCCGTGCTTCATTTTAGTTTCCTAAATCATGCTATTTAATGATATTTTCTTTATGTTTCCAGCATTGGCATTCCAATCACAAGCCACACACTTTGCTTGTATGTTCTGTTTTTCCCCAACGTGGATTTGATCATACAGCTTATCAACTTCATTTTCTTCTGAATTGGTGGTTAAAGCATAATCTTGAATGATAGTCATATTAAAGGATTGCCCATGAAATCTAATCAATATTAATAAATCTATTTATGAATTAGTAAACAATGATAGCTATCACTAGGACAGCAAATGCATTTAATAAAAAATCAGAATGCCCTCTCACCTGTGTTTTCCAGAAGAGTTTTAGGGGTATTTGGTCTGTTGATGATCTCCACAAGATTATTCAGCACCATCTGGACATATGGCTGCATTTCAGCCCCTGGTAAAAAGAAATCAGTGAACTGAGTCATGCTTAGTTGTAGAAATCTAGATTCCATATTTGAATGTCTTCCAATTTAACATCTTGCTGCTTCTTCATGCATAAACAAAATGATTTTGGATTCAATGACCAGAAAAGCTTATATCAGTCTTATAAGAAAAGGGTCCTGTTACAATTAGGGGTAGGCCACAACTATAGATAAAGTAGAAATTGATGCTATTATTTATGTATTTATTTGACTTTGACATTATCCAACTCTAGGCTGACTCAAACAAATGAAAATGGGGAATGTGGATATACACCATCAAAAAAACATGCAAGCACATCTAGCAAAGGGTTCAATCCAACCTAACTCAAGCATGGGAGAACACCCTGATATTTAAGGGCTTCCAGAATGTCATTAGGGTGGGAGCCATTCAGATCTCAGAGGGGACGCCATTTCAGATGCCAGGCACCAAGTCACAGAAAGGCATGCTTCCTGACAAATGGCACTGTTTATTAAGGGGACTCAGAGAATGCACATTCTGTCAGCTAGGTGGGAAGAAACCATGGGAGAGAGATGGTTTCACAAATAATCAAGCCTTATGCCATTTAGGGCTTTCTAGGCCATCATCACCACCTTGAATTGTACCTGGAGAAACACCGGCAATCATCATAGCTCACGAAGCAGAAAAATTTCCAAGTGGTCTTTATAGGTAGGCCCTCTCAAACCAGGAAAGGATGCAATTGATACTCCAGATGGAGCTCTGCAAAGGCCTTTTTGGTTTCTTAAATCCAAGAGCTTCATCACTCTTGAATGGACAAATGCAATTCCATCCATGAATAAAGATATAAGGTCCCCAGATCTAGGTGGTTCCAACATCTACAGCCATTTGGTCTTTGTGGCATTGAGTTTGCATTAGTTTCTTCCCACTGAGGCTCACACAGCCTCCATGCATTGGGACAGCACCTCAACAAATTATATTATCAAATTATCAAAATATATCACAGCCATCATTAACAACAGTTGCATCAATGGCTCAAGACTGTGAGAGTGAAAAACTCATTGGGGGACTAACAGAATTAAACACCAAAAAGCACAACTTAAATAGGTTTCATGAAGTAATACATCACCTAAGCAATAAGAAGTCTATCACCCTAAAATGCCAAAGAGACATTATTCTCATATAAAAACCAGAAAGGAATACAACTCCAAAGTGCTATAGTAGTCTAACCACCCATATTTGTGTGGGCACTTTTTTACACTCACCCATTTGCATGCATATTTCTCCAATTGCCCAAGTAGCATTGTTGCACACAGAAATGAATTCTGGATTCAGGTTGGTCCCTAAGATAGGCATGAATTCAGCTAAAGAGAAAATACGTTTACTCAGCATTGATTATCAACATAATAAAGAATACTAAGACTACAACTAACCATTATAAAGGTTCTGCACAGAAAGAATGGGCAATCTCATCACTGTGTTAGTTCTTTCAATCTTAATTTAGGCAGCTCTAGATTTGGACTGGCAAAATTCAGATGTCTCATTAATGTATCTTTTATTTTAAGAAATTAATCAGAATAGAGCTGGAAGGGACCTTGGAGGTCTTCTAGTCCAGTCCCCTGCTCAAGCAGGAATCCCTATATCATTTCAGACAAGTGGTTGTTCAGTCTTTTCTTAAAAACCTCGAGTGATGAAGCACCCACAACGTCTGAAGGCAAGCCGTTCCACTGGTTAATTGTCCTCACTGTTAAGAAGTTTCTCCTTAATTCCAGGTTGCTTCTCTCCTTTATTAGTTTCAATCAGTTGTTTCTTGTCTTGCCTTCTGGTGCTTTGGAAAATAAATTGACCCTTCCTCCTTGTGGCAGCCTCTCAAATACTGAAATAAGGCTATCATGTCCCCCTAGTCCTTCTTTTATCTAGACTGGTCTTTTTCCCAAAGTCCCAACATCTTTTTTGTAATGTGGTAACCAAAACTGGATACAGAATTCCAAGTGTGGCCTTACTAAGCTTTATAAAGCGGTACTAATACTTCACATGATTTTGATTCTTTGCCTCTGTTTATACAACCAAGGATTGTATTAGCTTTTTTTGCTGCTGCCACACACTGCTGACTCATGTTTAAGTGATTGTCCACTAGGACTCCAAGGTCCCTCTCACAGTTACTGTTTTGGAGCCAGGTTTTGCCTAATCTATACTTGTACCTTTGGTTTTTCCTGCCCATGTGTAATACCTTGCTTTTCTCCACATTAAATATCATTTTGTTAAATAGGGCCCATTGTTCAAATCTGTCAAAATCTTTTTGGATTCTGAGCTTGTCTTCTGGAGTGTTGGCTATTCCTACCAGCTTGGTGTCATCTGCAAATTTGATGAAATCCCCTTCTAGTCCCTCATCTAAGTCATTTATGGAGATACTGAAGAGTACTAGACCTAAGACAGAATCTTGTGGTACCCCACTGCTTACTTCCCTCCATGTAGATGTAGAGCCATTGAGGACTACTCGTTGAGTACGGTTTGTCAGCCAGTTACAAATCCATCTGGTGGTAATACTGTCAATCCCACATTTTTCTAGCTTACCAAGAAATAGGTTGTGGTCTACCTTGTCATCCTAGCCTTAGTTCTAAAAGATCAGTACAGAACACTTAAATTTGAACTCATACTGTATTCAACTGCAACATTACAAGTAGCATTTATAATATTTGGATCACTGATTTTTTAGCTCTCAAGTGGAAGCAGTAAAATTTTAAAATCATTTTTGCCATATTCCAATAAATGGGTTGGTATAAAGGGCTCCATTTTAGCCTAAACAACAACTATCTAACATTTCAGTTTAAAGTCCCTAATGTGTAATAACTCCAGAATAATCTTTATCAAAGTTTTAGTCATTGCTTTGGCAGACCCCCTCCTTCTTTCAGTATTACTTGTTAAAAGTTAATATGACCGAGCTGATCAAATCATCCCTTTCTTTAATTCTTAATCTACTTCTGCGCACTAGCAGCTCAAAACCCAGAATAGAGATCAGTTGTATATCTGCCATCTTTTAGTTCTCAGCCTACACAAAACTGGCTGGGAGAATTATCACTTTCTTTTTAATCTTTTTTCTCACTAAAGCAGGAAACTAACTAGTTGTTAATATACTGCCTTCAATGGAACTATCTTTTATCTAATGGGAGCTTCTTTTAAGTGGAATAGAAATGAAAATATTTGGAATTTGTACTTTTCAAAATGTCCCAACAACTAGGAATTAGGATGGGCAAGGAAAATGCCAAAGATCATTTTTTATCAGGAGCATAGGAACATAAACCACATACAAGTCAATGTTAACAATTAGCATAATATCCTTCTGACCTCTCCCACCAATGTACATTTCTTGCTTTTCTTACCTGGGATATTTAAAAGCATCAATACTGAGACCGCTACTATCATAAAAAATATCTGTAGGCCTTAGGGGGAAAGGGTACCTACCTATGCATGGCTTGACGTGCATAAAACAGGCTTTGGTAAGATCTCCCAGTAGTGCAAAGGAGCTTTGTCGAACCTCTGGCATAGTATCCTATAAACAGGAGAAGAATATGAGAAAAAAGTTCTATTTATTATTTTAACCACAGTATTGTGTAAGAAGTGAACAAAATTATAAAAGTACAAGATCTAATATGATGTATAAACCTAATGTGCGAATTTATCAGCTACATGATTACATTTTATTTCAGACACAGAAATAGGACTTCCTGTGCCAGTCTTGTTTAAGTCCTACTCCAGGCTCTTTGCCTTATTGGTACTACCATACAGCTGATTAATTTTTCTCAGATTAAAAATTTACCATATTTATATTAAAAGCTGAAGTAAGCTGAACTAAGATTGGGACAAATACCTGAAGCTAGCCATTTGGATTCCTTTTTTATTATCCAATTTTGTTAAGTTTTTTGGATTCACTTAAAATATAAAAACTTATGTATATTTCTAAATTAAATCAAAGAGAGAAACAACCTGGAATTAAGGAGAAACTTCCTAACAGTGAGGACAATTAACCAGTGGAACAGCTTGCCTTCAGAAATCGCGGACGCTCCATCACTGGAGGTTTTTAAGAAGAGACTAGACCAGGGGTGTCAAACTGCCAGGCTGGATGCATCATAGCAAAACCATGCAAACCCCATTGCCGGCAATGGAAAAAAAGTCACGATACGTCGCGACACATCACGTGACATTACGAGTTTGACATCCCTGGACTAGATAGTCACTTATCTGAAATGGTAATACTTGAGCAGGGGGCTGAACTAGAAGACCTCCAAGGTCCCTTCCAGCTCTATTCTATTCTAAAAGTTATTTAATCTACTCCAGTCCCCATTAGACAAAGTAATTTTTTCACTTCCTTTTAAAAATGTGCGTCTGACTAATCAAAATACATTGCTTTCCCTATCTTCAAAGCACTGCTGGATAATTCTAATCTATTCTGTTTCTTCAATAACGATATTTACACACACATACATCCTTCCCACCATCTCTCTTTCTCTTTAATATGCTATCAAAATTATATTGAAGTGGTAACTATTCCAAAGTATTTAGAGCTTCCATTTTTAGAATGCTTTTATAAAGCAAATAATTAATAACATGCAATGCTAAATACTTCCTCTGAACTACCCACATGCCCATCTTGCAATCATGCTAAAATATAACAGCTCCCTATTTTTATTGCAATATTTAGACTAATATTCAAGACATGATATTTTTTTTTGAGCCCTTAGTAACTGTTTCTGGGCTAAACAGCCAAACATGTAAAACTTCCACCCACTTGCATGCACTGGAACAGTAGAGTCATTATATTGCTACGGGCCACAAGCTGCTCAACATGACATCCAAGACCTTCAGCTAAACCACTGAGCAGATCAAGAGCAACTATCATGAAGTCTTTATCAGGTGCTTCATACTGATCAGGGTGTTGACTGTACATCTGTGTTGGAAAAAAAATAATTTATTGCAAAAAAAGGTGACATGTCAACTACACTTCAAGTTTTCCTGAACAGATTGTAAAGAGCAGTTCTGCTACTATAAGAGATAGACAACTTGCAACCATATGCAGCTCCCAGGAGCCCTCCAGAAATTTCCACTGAATTGTAGTTTGTGACATAGCAGATAAAAAAAAATACAATAATTATTCAGTGTATTTCGATTAAATCTAAATGAACTCATATTTGAATTTTCAAATTGTTCCACATTGTTCTACAGAATGCAGCCCACACCATCCAATTCTAAACCAAATATAGCTCTTGGATTGAAAAACTTCGTACACCCACACATTAAAACAATAGACTGGCAAATTAAGATTCAGGCACCTAATGGATCAAATATTTTTTATGATAAATTAATCTGCTCCATTACTTCTCATCCATTAGCGAGCCGTGATTCCAAAACAGAAACATGTTTGGGGAACTTAGAACAAATTTCTCAGATACTGCTGAGAAAATACTGCCATACCATTGCTTGAGCCAAGGTTTTCTGCACCAGTGTTACGCAGCGCTGGTAGACCGGTTCACAGTACGGTAGGAAGCCACTTTGTAGAGCAGTTGCTACAGATGACAAACACTGTGGAAGTGAATGGACAGTGCATGAAAAGATATTCATGAAAGATCATGTTGAATGTACATTTCTATACTTAAATATTGAGATCAGGAATTTGAGATCAAACATGAAAATAAATATCAGTTTCTCTCGTTTTGCTAAAACGACACACAACATGTAGCTCCACAGAGTACAGGACCTACAGACAAGGGTAAGACATTTATCTTTAAACAGAGCAACAGATAAGTCAATTTTTCATGCACAATGCCATTAGTCATATCATCTGAGACACTAAAATCCATCCAAAAAATTAGTAGCTAATTGGCTACTTACTTCTAGGAGGGGGAAAAGATCCTTATCCTCATCCTTCAGCTCATTCCATTTCTGAATCAGTGGAGGCATTAACTTTTGGATATATTCCTGGAAAAAATAGGGCAATTTACAACCACATTTCAGTTGGAACCATTGCCAGCACCAGCCCAGAATCTTTAGAACTAAAAATCATTCAGTATGTTATGGATTCAAACAGTCTCTATTTTAATTTGTCATATATGTTTCTGGCATTGGGATTTCTGCTGGAATTCAAATCAATTGAGTAATGTTTACCAGATTTGCAAATGCTAACAATTGCATTGATAGGAGCATCTATTCATAAAAACACAAGTAGCAGACGAAAAATATAAGATCTGGGGAAATTTCAGTTCTTACTCATAATAACTGGCTTTTGTGATTTTGATTATAATAAGGAAATTAAAGGAGAAGTGATTAATCAGCTGACTAGGAAGAAGCCAAGCAACTGAATGTTGCCGTTACCTTTCATTATATATATCTGTAGTAGGAACCTGTAACACCTTGGTTGTTTCTAATAATAGTGAATCACCACCCCCCAATCACTACTGAAGGCTGTTTTGAGCTGCAGTTCAGTAACAACTGGAAGGCCAGTTTCCTGATGCACTTGATACAGAGGCAGACCACCAGCTGTTCAACACAGTCTACAGGTAGTCCTCAACCTACAATTCATTCAGCTACTTTTTGAAGTTGTAATGGCACTGAATGAATGATGGCTAAGACTGGTCCTCGGAGTTCTGGCTATCCCAGCACGGCCATGGTCACATGACTGCAACCTGAGCACTTGGCAACCAGTTCACACTTACAACCAGTTGTAGCACATTGCAATCATGTGATCATCATTTGCAATCTTCCCTGCTTGCTTACCCATAAGGTCATAGGGGAAGCAAACAGGGAAGGTCATAGGTCACTGGAGTAAGTCTCCCTGACCTGCACACCCTTCCTCAGCCCTCTGTACTTGCGCCATGCTGGTTACTTGCACACCCTCGCCAACCGGCACCTTGACTTTTGTACATAGCCTGTGCACCCTCCCTGACATGCACCACTCATGCACCGCCTTGTGCACTCTCTCCAACTTGTATTGCAACTCGCACTCCCCTGCACCTTCCAACCCACACTTCTTGCAAACCTCTTAGTGCACCCTCACACATCTTCCTCAACCCACACTGCACCTCTTATGCACCCTCTCATATAATCTCCCCATCCTGTGTCCCTCATGCACTGCCTCCCCAACCCTCCCTGCAATCTTGCGCACTCTCCCTGATCCTCCTCCGTACTGCCTGGTCCCTCCTTCATCTGGTAGCAACCACTGACCTGCCTGCCAGGAACTTGCCACTTCCTGCTAACTTCTCTGTTGTGTCTGACTGTGGAAAGTGGGCAGGAAATTGCCTCACCTAATGACTATGGGCTTCAGTTAATGATTCAACCGAAACTGCAGGGGCTGCTATCCCTACATGATGCAGTCGTATATTACAATCTCATCGCTTAAGAACGGAAATTCCGGTCCCAATTACCTGTTTTTCAGGATGGACTGAAGGTAAACTTTGATCTCTTGGTAGATCTTTGAATGGTTTGCAATAGAACAACTCCCACTTATTTAATATTGACAATAAGAATTGCTCCTTTCTTGCTCTAAACTCAGCATAAATATAAAGAAGCTAATCATAGCTATTAGGGGGAGTTTGTTTTCTGTTTTTGTTTTGAGGTGGAAGAACTCTGAAGTTCATTCTATCCTGGTGACCAAAAAGATTCTTCAATTCAAGGGGGGATTTCTCCCTCCCCCCCTAAATATAGTATTTGTCTGTTACCTCAGAATCTGCATAATCCTGGTCTATTCTACCTTAGAACCTGGACTACCTTGAGATCCTTTAACTCAGTGTTTCTCAACCTTGACAATTTTAAGGCATGTGGACTTCAACTCCCAGAATTCCACAGCCAGCAATGCTGGCTGTGGAATTCTGGGAGTTGAAGTCCACATGCCTTAAAATTGTCAAGGTTGAGAAACACTGCTTTAACTGAAGATACCAAAGACAGAATGTGGGATTTTCTGCACACAGGGTAAGATCGCTTCCACTGAGCTAACTCTTTCCATCAAGTTCTTCAAGTCATTAGGAAATCCCCTGGTGTCAGTAGCGGATGAACTGAATATTTATACGTTTTTCTTTTCCAGAAATCCCATTTGTGGGACATTAGCATTAAGGAAACAGGTTTGGTGGAAATCCAAGAATTGTAAAAGAGGCGCCCCACTATGGTTTACACTCTTTTGTGTACCATCGAATTTTAATTTAAGGATTTCTGTTTTAAAGAAAACAGACATACGTAGCAGATCCCTTTCCCCCTAATGTTATCCTATTGAGTGGAAAACAAAAAAAAAAATCACAACCTGGATTTGCCTATATTCAAGAATCCTGGCACTAATAGTATTTTATTCAAGTGGGAAAGGAAATAGAGAGACAGTTCAACTAATCACAGTCATTAAATGCTTGCAGTTTCTGCTGACGCTGCTGCCAATAGGAAAACATGTACTAACCGGCTGGTTGAGGTGGTGTCCAACAGAATCAGCCAGAGTGCCAATTGCATCATACAGGATCAGCAAATTCTTATGCTGGTATTTTCCAAAAGCAAAAACCAAAGTATCCAGAATGAAACTGAGATATGGGACCAATTCTGTGCAAGCTTCCTCCTCAAGGGTGGCAAAAGCACTAAAAAAAACCGACAACAGGAAGTGAATACAAACCCAAAGGATAACAGCCCCAGGAAGTGAACAGATAGAAACAAAAAGTCAACCCAACACTTGGGGGGTTTGTTTGGATAAAAAAATTAGTTTTGTTGTGATAGCCTAATTACTATTTTTGATCTGAAATATAAGGGCATTTCTCTGGATCAGACAGTACGAATATATGATTCATCATGTGATAAGAGCTCAATCATCAAATTCTTCATCATATCCAAAGAAAGCCTCAAGATAACAATAGAAAGCCTTACTAGGAGAGTTCTATAGCTCAGACCTGCTTTAGAATGTGGGTGGCCAGCCCACACAAACCATATATTCTGGATGCAGGCTGGCAATGTAATAATTATTGTTCTCCCAGTGTTTTTTTTTTCCTCAGGATTGAAATAGGCAGGCAAAATGAGGTTACACTTTTCCAAGAATCCAATGTAAAACTGCTACTGACATAATGGTAAATAGAAGTCATGATCTGAAGCCAAACTGCCAGGAATACAGGGCATTAGGAAATGCAGCATTTATGGTCCCCAAAAAATCCATTCATGCTACAGATCCTAGTTTTATTCAGAGCTACAGATGGAAGCTCAAGGTTTCCAGATACCTTTCTTACCGGTAAGCATTTTTAAGCTCCCTATCAAGCCTAGGAGATAACAATAATCAGCTGGTACTCTACATAAAGACATTTCTACATCGAAGCAGACTGAACTATGGGTGGTAAAGGATCATCAGTGTTTTATTTGTATTTTAATTATTAGCCATTTTGATTACAAATTAATAGAAAAACAAGAGACAGATAAATAAGTAAATAAATAAGAAAGTATATTTGTGCTGATAATGACAAAAAAAAGCTTAAGACTCCATTGCTGTCCTTCACAGATAACTGAAAGCATTCCAGGAGCAGATTACCTGCAAGCAGCCTCCTGCACTCTTTTATTACTGTCAAGAATCCTTTTGAGCAACTCTGTCATCAGAGGCTTGAGATACATGTCTGGGGGTTGGCTTACAACCCAATGTGCATAGCGGCTCAGGGTCCAGCAAGCAATGGAACGCACCAGGGCCTTTTTGTCAGACAGACATTGGATCAAGTGGGGAATCAGCTCAGGAAGATAAGGAACCATGCCCTGCATGCAGCCTAGAAATGCAAAAGATGTTTTTAGTACATGATCTAGACGTACTCAGGCAAACTAATTAAAACTGTCAATTCCCTGTTGTTGTTTTTGAAGTGATCACTAATGTCCTTGTCCCTCAATAGAAAGAAATTCTGGCTTAAGTTAATAACTTCAGGATTCACCTTCAGCAATCGCCCCTAGGACAAGGATTCCAGACTCCTTGATGACCCACTCAGGATGGAAAAGCAGCCCCTTGAGTAGTGGGAGCAGATGCGGGAGGAGCTCATCTCGAAAGACATTGGCCAACACATCAAGGGCAGCAGCCGAACACTTCCCTGCAAAAGGAATGGGCCATGTGACAGAAATGACACAAATGCTGAAAGGAGAAAAACTTTTCACATCAATAAGTACAAAGAGCTTCTGCGCTAAACCCTGTTATGTCAGAAAGTCATTTATTGATTTCGACGGTTATGTATTGGAAAATTAAGTATATGCTCTTCTCTCAAGCCCCTGCCAAGATGATGTAAAATTAAGAGTTAAAAAGGGGCAGCCAAAAAGAAGAGTAACAACTGGTTCCCAGTAAAACTTATTTTCTACATCTAATTATCATCTAATTCCATATAACAGCAAAGTAGAAAACGCATAAACCATTTCATCTACACAGGGCTACAGTTTCAAGTTCAAAAATGGTCGTAATGTAGCACTCTCTCCATTTGACCCACATGCACTATTTCCCAGAATCCACATCCCCGGCATTTTACTCCTCTCGATCCCTAGAGCAAAGGCCCCCAACCTTTTGGGCACTAGGAACTGGTTCAATGGAGAGAGATTTTTCTGTGGACTGGAGGGGGCGTGGTTTTGTGTGCTGCCTGCATCTCACGGATGGTCCACGGACTGGGGGTTGGGGACCCCTGCCCTAGAGCACGGTTTAATACTAATCCCCCTACGCACTCAGATTCCAGTCAGACAATGTGTCATCGTCATCGTCCTCATCCTCTCCATCTTCCTCATCCTGCAACCGCTCCTCTTCGTGCTGCAGAGTAACTGTGCGTGATTTATGAAAGCGAGGTTTGATATCTTGTTCGCTATCTGGGATGGCTTCATCCTCCTCCACATCACCCTACAAGTGAAGAGAAAGAGCCTATGGAATCTCGTTTGATAGAGAATCTCTCCTGCTAGGAAAGCAAAACACTGTATAGTGTTCCACTGGTTCTTCAATGAAGGACCTTAATTATTCTCTGAAACCTACATGGTTACTCTCTGTATAGAATAGATTCAGGTAAGAAACCAACAAGTCCATGGATACCGTGTTCACTTGCAGCCATCTGTATTTGATTGATGGAAGTCAATTTATGAAAATACTTCGAATTGTTGACTTAAAACTTTGCTGGAGTGAAGTGAACTACAAGCTTCTCAAGAGGCTTCAGACAATGCTTCTATGGATCAGACAGTACGAATATAACAACCCATCACTGCTGTCAGGTTGAAGGTCATGCATCATTTCCATAAATGCATTTGCTTAGCCTTTTCCTTGCATTTACAAATATATAATAACCTGTCTTTAAGAGGCAAAAATCCATACTATCTGACTTATTGCTATATAACACTTTTTTGTTACCTGATATATAAATTAAGAATGCCAGTTTGGTGTAATGGTTAAGGCACAAGGCTAGAAACCGGAGACCAGGAGTTCTAATCCTACCTTAGATAAAAAGCCAGCTAGGTGACCTTGGACATCACTCTTTTTCAGCCCTTGGAAGTGGACAATGGCAAACCACTTCTGGAAAAATCTTGCCAAGAAAACTGCAAAGACTAGTCCAGGAGTCAACACTGACATGAAGGGACCTGTATGTGTATGTGCGTGTATTACATTTTTTGCAATAGATAATGTACTTTTTCAGTTTCCTAGAAATGAGTGTCTACTATCTTTTTTTTTGTTTTTTTCCACTACACCGGGAAGGATGTTCAGCAATAAAAAACAATGAAGCTGTATTGAAGCTACTATACAACACAGAATATCATTTTAATTAACTTGGCTTAGTAAAGAACTAGGAACAGTGATAAAAAATCAGAAAAGAAAAAATAATAATAAACTAAGCAATATAGTATTCCTAAATTGTTTGGATGGTTTAAAATAATACCTTCAACAATATGATGTCGATTTCTGAATATTTCATGCCCTTCACCAAAATAGGAATCAATCTATTAAGAGAAAATGAGAGAGTAGTTTATCAGGTGAAATCCTGACCCAGAACAATATGGATAACAGCAGCTTTGACAAATAGGAATGAAAATGTATGATTTAAATTTCAATAGCTTCTGAGAATTCAAAAACATTTTAACTATTTTTAAAAGCAAGGAAGTATTCACACAAGATATCTTGGCTTTTGTTGCTAGGCAAGGAACTACAGTATGTAATAATAAAGTTTAAAGTCCATTCAGACTTGAATTGTGGTTAAAAAAAAGTAATAAACATTCTAGGGCAGTGGTTCTCAGCCATTTCTTCACCACAGACTCCCTTTAAACATCTTTTGTGGCCACGGACCATGGCCATGAACCTCTAAGACTTAACTCAAGATTTAAATCATAGCATTTCTTCAAGCCTTTGCAGACCCCAAGTGACGATATCAGGGACCTCCAGAGGCCCGCAGACCGCAGGCTGAGAACCACTGTCCTAGGGCAAGACCAGATCTAGTGGGTTAAAGCTACAAAGAAGGTGGTTCAAGCCAGAAATCAGGAATACTTTATAACTGTAAGAACTGTTAATCTGTTAAATAAGTCATTACATTATGTGGTGATTTCTCTTTCATAAAGAGAGCCTGGATGTTTATCGATCAGAAATGTTGTAGTGTATTCTGCACTGAACAAGGGATTGGTTTTCTAATTTTCTAATTCTGTAAATTCATATTAAAAAGTGAGGATTATAGAAATATAACAAGTATACATGACCAACCGCCTTGTCCCATCTTTGTTATTAATAACTAGTTCAGTGACATTTGGCTTGGTGAAGTCTAAAGTTTAGTTTATGGCGAGAGACACTATCCATCTGGAATGAAATAGCTGTGGACTATTTCTCCTGAAAATACTCCTTTGGACCAAAGGACTAACTATTTTCATTTCAATATTCTGTTATTTTATTTGACTGGTTTGTCTAAGGAAAGCTCACAAACATATACATTAAGCTATATGTGTTTAATGTGCAGTTTTAATATAAACTATCCAGCCTGGGGGGGGGGCCTTCTCTGTGGGTGCCCCCGCCCTCTGGAACGAACTACCCCCTGAGATCCGGATGATTCCGGATCTCCTTGCTTTCCGCCGCGCCCTCAAGACATGGCTTTTCCAGCAAGCAGGCCTGGCCTAGGGAGGATTTTAAATCGGGTTCACTTTTTTAGAAAATTTTAAACAGCACAACTCTAAAATATTTGGTTTTAA
>NW_015386674.1:431676-445890 GCF_001527695.2 Protobothrops mucrosquamatus | reverse complement strand
TGCCCTGAGTCCCGTTGGGAGAAGGGCGGGATATAAATCAAAAATAAAGTAAAGTAAAGTAAAGTAAAGCCTAGCTGAAACTCAGATAAGCAAAATCAGCTTAGTGGCAGCTAAGTCTTAGTCGGCCTCCTTTTTGCACAAAGCTTCTGTTAAGAAAAGATACAATAGCGGAACCATATGCAAGTTTTCACAATGTAAATATCAAATCACTTGCTACATGAAAACAAAGTCCATGCATCAAAAAGTAGACAGTGCTCTACTGCTGCTCTTCAATTACTCACTGTACTAGAGGTGAAGATAGCACCTCTTTGCAGATGGGTTGCTCAGCCAACGTCAGCCAGAATTCACAGGCTTCCAATGCCACATTTTCATCACTGTCCTGAGTCCTCTCAAGCATATACTGTAATAGACAAAACCAGGGACATAAAAGCTTTGATTCAAGAAACCATTATTTTTGCTTTGTATTTGCTAGATCTGTCTTACAGAATACTAAAATTCCTGCAAAAAGCAGTACAGGTATTCCTTGACTTACAACAGCTCATTTAGTGACTCTTCTTAAATATTTTCTTTAAAAAAAATCTTCAGCTTTCATTATGATTATACTAGTAGTATTATTTAATGACTTGTAAAATTAATTAATTTCTCCTGTTGTAGAATTAGAGTTGTACTTGAAGGAATATTAATTTGTGGGTTTTAATTCTGAAGGCTTTGGAGGGAAAGAAAACCCAGCTTGGAAATAAATAATTTCATTTTTAAATAGGGAATACAGGTAGTTCTTAACTTGCAACATTCCATTTAGTGACTGTTTGAAATTACAACAGCACTGAAAAAAGTGCCTTATGACTGTTTTTCACATCACTGTTACAGCATCCCCAGGGTCATGTGATCAAAATTCAGAGTATTGGCAACAGATTCATATTTATGACAGTTGCGGTGTCCTGGGGTCATGTGATCAACTTTTGCAACCTTTTGACAAGCAAAGTCAATGGAGAAGCCAGATTCACTTAACAACGGTGTACTAACTTAATAGCTGTAGCGATTCACTTACAACTGTGCAAGAAAGGTTGAAAATGGGGCAAACCTCACTTTTAACGAATATCTCGCTTAGTAATATAAGTTTTGGGCTCAATTATGGTTGTAAGTCGAGGACTACCTGCAGTTGGTAGTGACTTGATACATATTTGCTTGGGACTTGTCATGTAAGTAGCATAAATCAGTGAAAATGAACTTTTCTACGAACCAGTGGAGCAACACAAGCAGCTAACACACATTATCCCTTTCTTGTCTCTGTTCCCCAAAAAACTGGTGAACAAATATCAACTTCCAGAAGAATTTTGCACAATGTAAACAAAAAGTTCAGACTGGATGGAGCAGGGTCACATATTTGTATCGTTGTTCATTCAACTTCTTTGGTAATCATCGTAAACATTACGTTTGGTAAACATCAACAGGGTGAATAGTTGTCAGGAATCGGTAAATGCTGCGTGACACCCAAAATGTTGCAGCATGTCACCTCTGACATGCATGTTGTAGGTTTGCTATCATTGGTTTAGAGAGACCAACTCTGCAAAGCAAGAGTACTTACTTGGATGATACTATGCATGTGAGGGATCAGTCGGTCAATTCGCACTTCTAACAGCATTACTAATGCTCTGCAAACATTCTTTCGAACCTCAGGATCTTCATCTACTGCCAAGGCAAATAAGTGCTGCCAAGAAGGGGGAAAAATTACTTTGAGTCAAGAATCCAACGCCATCTTCAAATACTTGGATCTTCTAGAACTGTTGCAGCCTAGAGAGAAAACCTTCCCTTCTGTGCGGAAAAACATTACAATCTGTGTTCCTTGTCAATACGGAAATGCATTTATTTTGCATGCAACTCAAGCCAAATGCAAGTAGTGCCAAAGCTTAGTCTTTCTTACAAGTGGCCACATGGTGACAATGAAGTTAGTAAAGCAAAAACAAGTGTGTACTGAAAGAAAACAGAAAAGCCTCAAGCTTACTGTTTGTTGTACACCCTACGAACATTCAAGTTTTTCACAGACACTGTCTGCCTATTTTCAAGAACAGAGGTAGCACAAAACAGCAAAACAGTGACCTCAGTATGCATAGCTGAGGCCATGTTATATTTTTCTAAATTTAGGGAAAGGAATATGTTGGTATTAAGAACCAAATACCTTTCTCTCTGAACTGGACCCTGTATTTTCTAAGGCTGCCTCTGCCCATGGATATGTAACTGCAGTGAAAAGAAATTACTAAAACGTAGAAAACTAAGGATGAAAATGTTGAAATCCTTATCTTCCTTTAAGAAATCATAATAAGCACTAGACAAAAAAACCAAGACCTGATACTCCCTATAGTTACAATAGTAGATAAATATAACAATCACAGAAGAAAATCTGATCATATGTTGCAAGGTTAAAGAACTGTTAATTCAATGACATCAAACTTTGCTCTGAAGAATCTTGGCATTTCTTAAAATTTTGAGGCCTCCTCATCTACACATAAGCCAGTAAATAAATTTCCCAAAAACAATTCCACAGTTTCTTCCCACCATTGTTCAGATACAGAAAACATTTGGTATGTTTCCAGTTTCAGGGTACTTGATCCAAAAACTGCAATAATCAGAAAGAAAATCTCTGGAAGATTTCTTTTTATTTAAGATGAAGTGACTTCCCCTTAATTAAAGGAACAGAATTTACCTGGATATGGGAACGCTCATGAAGTCAGGAGCTGCAAGTTTCGCCTCTCATCCATAAAGAGTTATGTTATAATGACATTTCAAAGGGACTTTTGTCTTAATTTTAAAGATGCATTGTTAATTTTTAGAAGTCTATCAGAAACTTATCAGTTTATTATAGTTGCTCACCAGGAAGTGTTGCAAGTTGGAAGGAATCTGGGATTTGGAGAAAAGTGATTTGGGAACTACCCATCTGTACTCTAAAACTATAATACTGATAAGTCCATACAACACCTAATACATAAAGTGGACTATAAAAACTCAACCTTCAAAACAACTGTTGACCTAGTTTAATTCCGCTCACCTCGATAAATGTATCGATGTTATCCATCAAGGCCTGGGCCCTCTCCATGATGAACTGGTTGACACAAGCAATAGCATGTGACCTAAGGAACAGAAAACAACAGCTTTAAAAACATTTGCTTTAGCCTTTGCTATTGACTTCAGTAATTTACTAACATGATATACTCTCAGATAAGTTCTGGACAACCAATATTTTGTTCTAAAAATAGATCAGATTTAACAATTTTCTTTACTTATTTCTACAGGTAATTCTTGACTTATGGCCAAAATTGAGCCCAACTTTTCTGTTGCTAAGCAAATCATTTAAGTGAGTTTTGCCCCATTTTACAACCTTTCTTGCCACAGTGATTAAGTGAATCATTGCAATTGTTACGTTAGCAACACAGTTGTTAAGTGAACCTGGCTTCCCCATTGATTTTGCTTGTCAGAAGGTTACAAAAGGTGATTACGCGACCCTGGGACACTGCAAACATCATAAATTAATTAACAGTAAAACTGATGATCAAAATAATTTGATTCATTCTATTAAAGCCTAACAAAATAGAAAATATATTTTTACATTACTAAAATGATAACTATGTTACAAGGATAGTTCTAAAGATTAAAATAGGTCACTATATAACAATAAATGTTCTTTTTCACACTTGGCACTCTATAGCAGGAGTGTCAAACTCGCAATGTCACGTGACGTGTCGTGACATATTGCGACTTTTTTTTCTATTGCCAGCAATGGGTGGGCACAGTTTCGCCATGAGGCATCCAGCCCGCGGGCCGGCAGTTTGACATCCCTGCTCTATAGGGAACAATCAGAGAAGAATCTTGCTTTTGGAAGCCTGGATATGACAAGCAGCACTTTCTATCAACTTTGCTTTTCCGCTTATGTAATCAAGGGGCCTAATCTGAAAACTGCAATTATGAACATTTTCTTCAATTGGAAACTGTATTCCAAGCAATTCAGGATGCAAAACCCAATGGTCACATATCTATTATTGTTTACTACCAATTTACTCTATCACCTGTTATGTGTAAACTAGAGACCTACAGTTAATGGTGGTTTCTAATTAGTTCCATTACTTGTAAAGAAAGAAAAAAAATCCCACCAGGAACAAGGGAATTGCTTCCATTTATACTACTACTTTTGGCTTAGTGTCATAGGTTTATGAAGCTATCTAGATTCACATATTACACTAAACTATCAGATGTTTTGTCCTTTCTTTTTAATATGACTTGGTCACTGCACTTTGCAAAATCATTCTAAATGGGTTAGCATCATGTGAACTTAGAAAATTGTGGCTGAATTACCCACAAGTACTGTGGTTAATTATTGTAATGAGTGGAGCTTGACTGTCAGCACTCTCCAGATTGCTAAGAAAACTGAGAATTGGAAATCAACCTAATTGGAGCCTCCAAAGATCAGTAAGACTAGTTTAGATATCTGAGCTACTTGCCAAACCTACTACTAATTTTATGACAGACAAAATATTTGAAATTGGATAGCAATATGATTTTGGTTTATTCAATCAAAAAGCAGTAAACATATTACAAAAACCTTTAATTACTATCTTTAATTTTAATCCAAAATGGCACATTCCACTAAACGTTTTACTGATGCTAGAACAGATACATGCCTAATTTTGGGGCTGCAGTGCTTGAAGAACTGAAGGAACTTTGGGATCATGACATTAAGAGGCCGATTGAGGGCATCGCTGTCCAGGAGCTCAGCAGAATCTTCACAGATCTTCTGTAAGGCACCAAATGCCCCCTATAGAGCATTGTAACATTTAGTAACAAATATATGGAGTTGAAAAACAGGCAAAGAGCATCTAAAATTCATCTGATCGCCTGCAGCTTGGCTCTGCTCCTCAAATTGCTTTTCTAACATGAGCGGTATTCGCTCTGTGCCAGAGAGAAGAGACAAGCTGCCAATTTGAAGGAACGTGTTGTCCTCTTACCCAGAGCCAGACTTCCTACGCAACAACCTGGTTATGTGCCATTCTAGTGGCTACATAGCTAAAGAGATTGCAGGAGGAGTACCAATTGGATTGTTCTTTAAAAAAATAAACACTCGGTATGTTTTTTTAATCAGTAAAAACTGTGAGCACATGGATATATTCTTAGAATACCTATATTTCCAAGATGCAAATGTTTAACTTGATTATTTTTTTTTGAGAGTACCAGTTGCATCTGATACTGCCCA
The DNA here is from genome assembly GCF_001527695.2 of Protobothrops mucrosquamatus. NCBI lineage: Eukaryota > Metazoa > Chordata > Lepidosauria > Squamata > Viperidae > Protobothrops > Protobothrops mucrosquamatus. Next base: position 440,651 of record NW_015386674.1, on the reverse strand, counting down.
ACTACCTCTTTTTTCACATACCTCTCATTTTAACTATGAAGTTTTACGATGACAAATTGCACAGTAAAACAAGAATACAGGTAGTCCTCAACTTACAGACACAATGGAGTTCCAAATTTCAGTCATAGGTCAGATGTGACTCTTTTCAGGATGGTCATAAAGTGAATCGTATTGTCATTAAGCAAATCTATTCTTCTGAATGGGTGAGGTTTTTGCTAGAAACAGCAAAAAAAAATGCAGTCATGTGACTGCAGAATGCTGCAACCAGTTGTAAATGCAAGTTGCCAAGTTCCCCAAATGCAATCATATGATGTGGGATAGGGGTGAGGCAGCTGTTGTAACTTTTAGGATGGGTCAGTTGAACGATTATTGACCAACTGGTTGTAAGTCAAGGACTACCTGTATCACATTGTGTACAGTAAGAACACATTTCTGAAATATGACACTATATCTTCAAAAAATTGTGAACACCATCTAATACCAGCTAGGCTTTTTAAAATATTCCATTGACTTTATAAATACTAAAAACACCAATATCTTATCTTATCCCATCTTATCTATCTTAGAGGGGGACAAGTGCCAAGCGGTTAAGATGCTGGGCTTGTGGACAGCAAGGTTGGCATTTGAGACAGTACCGTGTGATGGAATGAGTTTCCGTTAATGGCCACAGCTCCTGCCAGTTTGAAAACATGCAAATGCAAGTAGATAAAAGGGTACCATTTTGATGGGAAAGTAACAGTGATGTGTGCACCTTCAGCATATAGTTATGCCAGCCACATGACCATGGAAATGTCTTCCAACAACATTGCCTCTTCAGCTGTGAATCAGAGATGAGTACCGCCCCCTAGAGTTGGACGAGACTGGAAGGGGAAACCTTGTCTGTCTATCTAATTTGAAACTGCCATCTCCCTCACAGAGGGACTCTGTCTGATGTTTACTCATCAGAAAAAGTAAACTCACAACATCTGATTACTGAGAAGACATAGGATTCCAATGAACAGGAAGTGACTAATAAATTAGAAGTTCAATATATTAATATATTATACCTAGCAAAAACTGAAAAATCCTTAACACACTAAATAAAATATGGCTTCTGGCATCACTTACACTAGCTTTCTTAGGAAAATTTCAGTGCCAAATTTATACTCTATAGCCATAGTTAAGACCATCTTGCTGGCTCAAGCCATCAATTAATTCTATGCAGTTGCCCCACTCACTTCACATGTGTTGTAATCTTCAGAATTAAGTAAATTGCAGAGTTGGGGCAGAAGCTCTGGCCACATCTGCAGTTCTCCTTTGGAAGCAATTGTTGTTATAAGAATACCTGCCGAAAGAAAGAACAAACTACAAGATCACCTCACAAGCCAATTTCTCATATAAGAACTTTGATTCTATAATGTTTGCTATAAAAAAAATAGATGAATTTTCTACTTATGACCCAACATGCTTCTGTTACCTATCGTTCACTGGGGCTGCGAGCTGTTGATTCCTCAACTAATCTAACAGAAAACATGCTAAGACTGTTAAAGCAACTGAGACATACTAGGAGGAACTATTATTTAAAGTTAATTAACGTAAAGTGTGCAAATCCTTTATGCTACATGTTAATTTTTGGAGAGCCAACAATTGGGGTACATGAAACGTTTACAGTTTAAATGATATTTTTTTGCCCTTAAAGAGAATATGCTATGCTATGACTAAGGTCTATACAGACAAATCCAGTTTACACAGTCTACCTGCTTCATATCTGATGAGCCCCATCACCCTACTATTTATAAGTGTTCCTATACACAGAGGGAGGTAAGCAAGTTCCAATTTGCACAGTTAGCTGACAATTACAAGTTGAAGTAGCATCTTATTAAATAATTCTGCTTCTAATTAAAACACTTTCACCGCACTAATTTAGTATAACCTTCCCTTTCTAATAACAAAGAGCAGCTCTTCAGAAATAATGTTTAAAAGATGGCTGGGAGTATATAGGAGAGAAAATAGCACCTATCTGAAACTCTTCAAAGTACCTATGTCTCTATCCAGTATTGATATGCATAGCTGCTATTTGCAGTTTCAATATAATCCTGGGGGGGGGGGAACACTGCTGCTGCACAAAGTTGCAGACAGATACTATTTTCACATTCCAATATGCTCCTTAACTTGTTTCATATCCAAAACATAGCACCGATTAATTCTAGTTAGTAATTCATCCTTAGCTTCTTACCACTACTCACCAATTGTAGCTCTTATAAGAGAAGAAGCATCCCCTATGTTATTAAGACACTCTTGCTTAATAAATTCAGCAACAGGCTGGGGAAAACTCTGATAGTGAGCTTTCACATTGTTCTTCAGGATCAAGCCACTCAGAGAACGGGTAGGTTCATCTGTTTTAAAGAGATCAGTGGGATTAGAACTAAATTTTACGAGATGTTATATAAAATTACGGAAATGTTTTAGGTAATAACATATAAAAAACAAATAGAAGTGATGTGAATAAAGACACTGAAAAAACAACTGGATTCAACAACTGGCTGACTGCCATACAATGAAGCTATGTATACCAAAAAAGTAATGCAGTCTATGTATGCATATGCACATGCATTTCATTAACTTCCTTGTGAGTGTCTTAAAGACATCCATACGATTATGCACATATAATTCTCTCATATACTTTGGACTGCAAAACTATGTCTGAACTCTAACATCCGATCCTGCTATAACGGGAGAAAGTTCATTAACCAAGCTGTGTTGAAAAGGGTCACAGTCTGACCTCCCATTTAGCCAACAAATTTAGCAGCATGACTGGATTATGGCTCTACACTGCAATTCAGCATTCGTGTTCTTTCTTTAGTCTTATGTGATATGTACACTTCCAGATTTTAAGAAATTTGACAGTACCCTTGTTGATGTTCTGAGCTAGGTTACATCAATTTCCATTCAAGTTATGTTTTTCTTGTTATATTTATTAGACTATAATTCAGAACAGAGCTGAAGATCATATTCTTTCAATTAAAATTTAAATCAAGATCCATGGATTATTCAAAACAGTACTTTTTTAGTTTCAGTGTCCCAAAGTATTATAACTGATAGGGTAAAAACTACTACCTGGATACCAAAAATAAAAGTTAAAGAGTTAATAATATTAGCCTTTTAGTAGATTAAATTTTGTTAAAAAAGGACGTAAGGCTGGGTGACTATAAGGGCAACGTGTGCTATATGAACCCAGTTTTCACAAAAATAAATGAGGGCATTTTAATAAATCTTGTGTATAGAATTAAATGATTCTTTGTTCCTAAGTCATCCAACAAAACTGCCAAAGCTTTAAGAGGACAAAAAGGTAAAATTATTACAGTTATTTCACTCAGGAGTCTCACTAGTTTCTAATACAAACAGTAGCTTATTACGAATTATTGTAAAGATCCAAACAACTTCAATCCTTTTTGTATACTTAAAAATCAGGGCATACCTTTGGTCATCAGTCACAGAACACCTTTATCTATAGGATTTCTTGCAAGTTAATTTATATGTTTACAATGGGCTTGTCTTCTTCTTACCTTATTCTAGATTCTTTCATAGGAGCTCTTCCAAAAGCTCAGCCTATTAACCCTTGCTCTGCCATTTTGAAGGAGGAGCATAGCTCCAAGGGAGCAGCATTAAACAAAACAAAGGAAGCTAGACTTTTTGATTCCTGAAATCCTCCTTTGCTTTCTAAGCCATATAGAGCACCAAATTATCAGTCACACATTAAAAGGGAAATCTCCTTTAAGCTGTTAAATCAGGCAGTTTTCCAACATTACCCAGAAGCTAAACATGCCGTATCACTTAAGTCAAAATCTAATTTTCTCAAATATTCTAATGGCCAATTACTTTAAGCAGACATTATAAATTAGGTGTTGTATCCCAATACTATACAGACTATATAATATAGTGTTTTTTTAAAAAAAATGTGTTGTAATAGGTTTAATAGACATACCCTCAGATTTCAGTCGTGTCAGAACAAATATCAAATAGTTATTGAAATCAGGGAACTGGTTGAGCTGTTTCAGTTTCTGTAGCATTAGTTAAGAATTCATTCATAATATGTTCTAACTAAAAATCTCCAAAAGCCCTTTTTTTTCAGCCACAGATGTAGTAATAGAAGACCATATTCCCCTATGACAGCAGCTTTTTGTCACCTGGTGTTTTCCAGATATGCTGGAATGCAAGTTCCATAATCCCTCAGCCAGCCCATTACAGGAGGCTACATCAAGAATAGGACACTGCCAGAGGAACCACTTTCAGGTTTGTTTTCTGTTACCACTATTTTAGACCAGGAGTCTGTGATATCTTCCAGTGACCTAGATTATTGTCAGATCCCCAAACCATTATTCTTTTCCTTACATATATACCCTACTTTTGAGGCCTGCCATTCTGCTGGGGGGGGGGGAAGGGGGAGCTTTGCATTAGCTTGGGATAACTTTCGCTTTCTACTCTCTCCTCCTGCCTCCAGCCCTTTGAGAAAGGAATGTGTCTCCCTTATCAGGGAGACGGTTACAGAGAAACAAAGCTGGAGAAGACCTTGAGATGCGCACCAACTGTGCCTGTTACCAGCTCTTCAGACCACCTGTGGATTGGCTGGATTTCAAATGGACACTGTGACTTTGGTGGGAGGAGGAATATTGCTTGCTTAACTATACCATTTCAGCGATCTCGCCTTGACTTCCCTATTGTCACTCCTAATAAAAGTATCCTTTTGAGACAATGTCAGTTTCAAGAGTTCTGCTTTCTTGGCTGGTTAATTGAAGTGGGTCCTTACAATTATAAATCCAATCAATATTACCGCTGGTCCAGGAATACGAGAATTACAGCCCCAAATATCTGGAAAAATAGTATGTTGGGAAAGTTGTTAATAAAATGTTTATCTCATTAATAATTACAGGTAGTCCTCGACTTATAACCACAATTGACCCCAAAATTTCCATTGCGAACCAAGGCAGTTATTAAGTGAGCTTTGCTCCATTTTATGACCTTTTTTGCCACAATTGTTAACGAATCACTGCAATTAAGTGAATCATGCAGCTGAGGTTGCTTATCAGAAGCCAGCTGGGAAGGTTACAAATGATGACCACATGACTCCTGGTCAGTGTAACTGTCATAAATACATGCCAGTTGCCAAGTGCCCAAATTTTGATCACATGACTATGGGGATGCTATAATGGTCATAAGTGTGAAAAACAGTCATAGATCACTTTTTTCAGTGCCATAGTAACTTTGAACAGTCAGTAAACAAATGGTGATGAGTCGAGGGTTACCTGTATTCCCCAATGTGACATATCATTTTTCTCCCTCTATTCTTTAAGTTCATTGCCTGCATTTTGTTCTCTTTTTAAATCTCAAGCAATGCTGTAGCAATGCTAATTAGTTCAAGGATACATCTTGCACAATACGCTGGGTTGCTGTGTTTGGAGACTGGGAATCTTTGAGTAACTGAAGAACTTGCTGGAGACCCTGTTCATCTGGTTGCCAGTCCATGACGGAAAACTGCCTATCTGTAGGTAGAAAAATGATTAAAACATAAATTAAAAGCAGTTATACACATACAAGTAAAGCTAACAGCAAACTTCCTTAAGAATGCAACCTGAAAATTAATCTACATGCAAAATTATATGGCTACACACATTTGGTATCATTGCTTTATAAACCAGACTTAGGAAATCCACACAGATAAATTTTACTTCATTCCAGCCTAGCTTATATTCTAGGAAGAAAGGATGCAATGTACATCTAAGATTTGGCTTATGGGGGCTTAAAAACACATTGTATTAATAAAGAAAGGTGACAATTTAATTCAATATTTCTATGGTGGAGGATATGTTGAAGACCAGCCAAAGAGTTTCTCAGATGGAAAGATTTCATATTTCATCAACAAAGTACTTTTATGCAATATAATACTCTACATGAACTTTATAATTAAAATTGCTATGGTTCCTTATGAAAACAAAAGAATATACAAGACAGAATAAATGAAAATCTAGTAGGAACTTTTATCTACAATATCGAATACATTTTTTTCAAAGAAAATCAATTAGAGGCTACTAGAAAAATATGAGGCACCACAGTCAAAATCTACTTATGACTCAGCACACAACATTTAGTCATGGTGGGGCAGAGGGAACTATTTGCTTCCATGTTTTTCCCTATAGAAATCTGGTAGGGAAGGAGGACTTACACTGAAATAAATGGGGGGGGGGGATTTCATGAAGACTGCAAAGGAAGTTAATAGAGAGGATGATATGGGATGAAGAGAAGAAGCCAGATGCCTTACTTTACCATCTTTCAAAAATGGTAAATTAAAGATTAAAAAAACTATAAATTCTCGGCAACTTGTTTGACTCCTTCTCCTCCAGCTTTACTTTCAGACCTTTAGCTAAACTCTTGCTAGATCTCCTTCCTCATCCCAATATATTTAAATGACCAGTTTTGCCATGAAATGTAACAGATTTTTCAGTCTGTTTGAGCACATGAACTCATACATGTCAAATGCTTATTGTTGCAGACAACCTAGTTATCTCTCATGAAGTGGTCCAATTATTTCCAAGCTCTGATATTTTGTATCTCAGGGAAAAAAAACCTTTCATATTCAGTTATACACATTTGTGAGATTTCTACATACACCCAATATTCTATGATACAGGACCAAACAAAACTATAACTTCTAGATCTGTTTGTATTTTTCTTTACATTTCAATCAAGATTGCTTTCAGTATAAAAATCCATGGGACCTGCTCTTCCTCCTTTAAAAGTCCCCCTTTTCTTGTATTGCTTTGTAAGCTTTTTATGTCATATGTTCCCATACACTCATTTTTAAAAAGATCATATTACCATGACCTAATGCAAGGAAACTTTCTATTACTTTTGGACTGAATAGCAGGATACTATTCCAAAACAAGGTTAAAAGATTTACAGTAAAACCCAGGGTATTATTGGAAACAGGTACTTAAGGATAAGCTATTTATAAAGCCCTAAGAACAGAAAACACAAGGCAAGCTTTGGTATGGGGGAAAAAAAAAATCAGTATACGGAACCCTCAATTCTAAAGAAATATATAGAAGAATGAAGAGTTGCTAAATAGCAGACATTTGTACTTGCAAATTGGTAAAAAAAAAATCCCAATAATTTTAAATAGCAACAAAGAAAAAAAAAAAGGCTCTCCTCCTCTTAAGGTAAGCTCTTAAAATCAAGCATAAATGCTTGAAAGGAGACCATAAACAGAAAAAAAAAAAAAGCTATTCTACCATTCTGTAGCAGTTATTCTGATGGGGGAAAAAACGGACTATAAATCAACTGAAACACTCGGTGCAGCCTGGGCAGGACCCAGGAAATCCTTTTTATTATTCCACGATCCCGCAAGGCAACTATCAGCGACGATTAAACGAGGCCTCCATGTTAAAGATTTATCTCCAAGTACCGGGAGGAGGGAGGGCGGGCGCAGAGGACGAGCGCATCATAAAAAATAATAAAAAAAGCACTACTTTCTTGCCCTTTCTGAGCTTTTCGAAAGCACCTGGGCAGTTTTGTTTGGGGGGGGGGGAGAAGAAGATATTGGGCTAAAGCGAACCCGGGCACTCGATCAGCCAAGGTCTTTTTTTTACTTATTTATTTTTTTTGGTCTTGCATTTCTGAAGCCCCTTCCCCGTGCAGTTCCCAACGCGCTTGCTTCTCTCTCCGCCCGCCCGCCCGCCCGGGGTTCTGCAGCATCACCACGGAAAGCAGCAGCCACCGGGGGGGGGGCACCCGAGCCCCTTCCCCGAAAAGCCACGGACGCTCCCGAGACCCGAGGGGCCCCACCAGCCGCCGCTGAAGCGTCTGGGTTGCTCCCCCGCCAGCCGCGCCGAGCAGCTCCAGCCAGCAGCGTCGCGCCCACCGACCCACCCCGCTCAAGCATGGCTGGCGTCTCCTCAAGACAATCGGGGAGTCCGCTCCACCACCGGCCCTCCTCACGCCATCCGACCGCCAGCACCTTCAGGCCAGCTCGGGCCGGACTCCCGAAGGCTCTCCCTTCACCCAGCTCCTGCCTAGGCCGAAACTCGCGCCATCCCCCTCATACTGGAGTTCCCTGACCCCCCCCCCCGCGACAAGGTACCTGCCTGCTCCCCGCGTGCCCGGGCTGAGGCCGCGGCGTCAGCTCCGAAGGAGGGAGAGAAAGAAGGAAGGAAGGAAGGGGGCGGCAAGCCAGAAGCGAACGCTACACGCGGGCTGTGAGCCGGCCCGGCCGCCGTCTTTGCCTGTCACGTGTCCCGGCGCAAACGCGAGAGAAAGCCGAACCGCTTACGCACGTCGGAGGAAAGAAAGTACATCATGTAGCAGCCCAAGAAAGGGCGGTAGCCACGCCCCTTCTTCTGGAGTCTGGGTGCTGGTGGTCACGTGGCACGACCTTACCTTGCGAGGAATGGTCCCAAGCCGGAATGAATGTTATTTTCGAATGGCTTCCTGAAATATCTAGTTTATAACGAGGCAAACGGTTTGTTTTCCTTCTACAGGTGATGATAGGCCCTATCTTCACGTGGAATACTAACCCACGATTAACGGAACCACGGCTCACTGAATTAATCCAATTTCCTGCACCTGCACAGCACGCAAATCCACCAGTAGCCAATAAAAAATGGACCTAAAGTACTGTACAACGCATATTCGTGCACTTGTTACTTTTATCGTTAAGGCAAGCCGAGGCAACTGATCTGAATTCTGAAAAGCCGGTTTGCAAATGCAACCACTGAGTCGGAAATTATCCCACCGCATTTTAGGTAAAAGGTTTTTCAAATCCAAAATTGTTTAGATTCAGTGTGCTGTGTGAAATTAAGATATGAAATGGTGGATTAGTTAATGGATTGTCATGCAAATTGTCAGTTTAATTGTATGGAAACAAAATTCAACTGTTCTGGAGCATATTGAAGACAATGCAACAAGAAAATCTTGGTTATGTTATAATAATAATAATAATAATA
>NW_015386674.1:421593-431576 GCF_001527695.2 Protobothrops mucrosquamatus | reverse complement strand
GTCAGGAAGTTTCTCCTTAGTTCTAAGTTGCTTCTCTCCTTGATCAGTTTCCATCCGTTGCTTCTCGTCCTGCCTTCAGGCGCTTTGGAGAATAGCTTGACTCCCTCTTCTTTGTGGCAGCCCCTGAGATATTGGAACACTGCTATCATGTCCCCCCTCGTCCTTCTCTTCGTTAAACTAGACATACCCAATTCTAGCAACCGTTCCTTATATGTTTTAGCCTCCAGTCCCCTAATCATCTTTGTTGCTCATACATGTTAACACATATTTTAACTATTGTTTACTCAGTCCCTCTCAAACAAGCACCAATAATATGCTTGTCAGGGCTCCTCACATAAGGAGCAGAAGGAATTCTGCTATGACAAATTTGGCAGTCTGAATTCTCACAAAAACATAAATCTACAACAGAAGTCCCCAACCCCCGGGCCACTGTTTGGAACTGGGTTGTGCTAGTAGCAAGCTGGCGCATGTGCACATTTGACTAGCGACGTGCGCAGTTCAGGTGCTAGTTGTGCTGCCTGAGTGCGTACTGGCCCGCCACACATGCTAGTTGAGCTGTGCGCTTGCCAGCATGCCACTCGTGTGGCCGGGTTCCAAACAGGCCATGACCAAGTAGTGGTCTAGCGGCCTCTTTTCCCCTGCCAGGCCGCCAAGCCATAAAGGTTGGGGACTGCTGATCTAGAATATTATGAGAATTTAATATCCTGTATGTTAGTACCTAATTTTTGGTTCAGCATGCCATGGGCACCATTTCATCACAAAATACTCTGTGCTTGAAGTAGCAAGTTACAAGACTTTCAGAATCTGTCATCATAAGAAAGGTTAAAAAGCTGTGGAAGATTGTGCCCAAGTACTTCCTATTAATGCTACAATATATTGTATTCTTTAGATCTGCAGTCCCATAGGGAAAACCAGAGGAATGAGACAGACTTCTCTAAAGTAAAGCAGCGTGTTTTCATGTTTTTGTTTCTGTATTGATTTAACAACAAGTGTATCTCTATGGAAAAGAAGCATTTAATGTATACTATGGAATATCTGTAATTAATATTGATAATCAAAAGATTAAAGAATTGGGTACAAAAAATATCACAGTGGGAATGGTCTGGAGAGACATAATAGATGTCTCTAGCTGATAGAAGACTTATAGTATTATCTCTCTGAAGTTGAACTCTCACTTTATATTTGTAAGTATGTTATCCTTACATCTCTTCTTTTATCTGTCACATATATATGTACTGACAACAATGACCGCACATTTGAAATAGTTTGGTGTGAGTATCCAACAACTATTTTCTGAGCAGGTAATGGAACTTTACAAACAAAATGATTTTGTTCAGCATTTTAATTGCTACAAATTACTTGTTTTAACCCAGTGGTTCTCAACCTTTTTAATGCCGCGACCCCAACCGGTCGTAAGTCGAGGACTAAACCGGTCGTAAGTCGAGGACTAAACCAGTCGTAAGTCGAGGACTACCCAACTGGTCGTAAGTCGCGGACTTTCCCTGCCCGGGAGCGCCGCACATGCGTGGTTCCGCCCCCTGCGCCGGCTGAGGCGTAGCTGGCAAGCGGCAGAGACGGAGCAGGCCGACCACCAGCTGGCCCAGCCCAAGGGAGGTAAGGCACCCGCCGGAAAAGGGGGAAAAATGGCGGACAAAAAAAATGGACAAAAAAAAATGGCGGACAGCCTTGCTTGGCGACCCCCATGAAATGGTCGATTGACCCCAAATGGGGTCCCGACCCACAGGTTGAGAACCACTGTTTTAACCAATTACTATATTGTGACTTGTTGCAACTATAGGTTTAAACTATGTGAACAGATAGTAATTCATGTTTAAATATTTTTATTCTGTTAATGACTCAGGGATAGAACACTTTAAAAATAGTGATTGTAATTACACCATGACGAATTACTTTAGTTTCATGGGTTCACACAACACATTCAAAGCAATCTAATTTTAATCTAACCTGTTGCACAAATTCAGGAAATGCACAAATGCTGATATAAGTACTGTCTTCTTATAGGACTGGGAGCCAAATACCTGAAATTATAAAATTTGGAGAATATTCATATGTAACCTAGATTACATCCTATTTATATCAGGAATGTATTACCTGTGCTGTGATTAACAGATGGAGCTTTAAAAATTATAAAGCAAAAGTGTATAGGCTTTCTTAGCAGTTAACATTTTAATTGTGCCTAGTAATCTTGACTATTTGGTCTTGCTTCCTTAAGAAATAAACTTATACGTAAAAGTTAAAATCATATTTTATTTTCAAAGAACAAAACTCTACAAAATGAGAACAGTAAGATACGGAAAAAAAATTGGGCCAGAAAGTTTTGGTCCAAAAGTCACTACAAATATCTCCAGAATTTTTCCAACTTCATTAAAGTCACATTAAACAGGTAGAATGCATACTGTTCCCCTCCTCTCTTGGTATATATATGAAATAACATCAAATCCATATGGCTTCTTTCAGGAGGCAGAAACCTTGCCCAATCTAAGAGAAGAACACAAAATTTACAGGAGAGAAATGCACAATGAAGGATATAGCCTTTTTAAAAAATAATCTTAATGTTAAAACCTACAATAATGTAATTATTTAAATAGGTAGAACCTTCCCCTTATAAAATACCAACAAAAACTTCTTGCATCAAAGCATTGACAATGTTATAGAGATTCTTTATGAACCGTTCACAAGAAAACCAAGCTCAGCCAATACCAAGATCGCAAAGTAGTTGTGTGTTGGATGACAGGAGAGTTATAGAAAACAGGAAAACAATTCATGCAAGAGATTTGCCCAAATTGATGGTTTCACAAAGAGTGTGTGAGGAATGTATGAAGATGCTCTACAGTTTCTTAGTCAACCACCAGATAAAATGTTACCCATTAGAAGCATTATTTAAATCTCAGGAATGAAAATGCTTTTAGGTAGCAAAAAATTATAATGCAAGTAATTGCCACTGTTGATTTGATATTGTAATACATCTCAAAAATCAGAGAGATGGGGGCTGTTTAGTAGCTTTATCACTACTACTGCATAAAGCTACATATTTTAACACCATACAGTAAGAGCAGTTTATTTGCTGTATGGTGGTGCCTGTCTTATTCAGCATCAGCTTGAAAGGAAAGGAGGCTGTAAGCGAAGTACAGAGCAGTACTACGCCTATCTTCCGTCTTCTCCACCCTCGAGAGAACGAGTTCTTTAGTATTGCGCGAGCGCAGACTCCCGGAGCTGAGAACTACAATTCCCGTCATGCTAAGCGAGGCCCCCTTCCCCTGCCGCCACTCCCCCCTCCCTCTAGAGCTGGTAGACGGAGGTTGGCCGGGCCGGTCCCGGCAGTGGCCCGGAGCGGGCGGGCATGGGGGGCTGCCTCTCCTCGCAGACAGCTGATGATCTGTCGCTACTCAACGATTCTACCGGCGATGGGGCGAGTCTTGGGCCTGGAGACCCACCCACCCTCCCTGCCCCACCGCCCCCCTACCAGGTACCGCGTGGGGTGGGGAAGGGAGCCACGAAGCCCTGGGGCTGATGATGCTCCCATGCTCTCGCCAGTTGTGGCCAGCTTTGAGTAGCCCGCGAGGGGCTGGCGTGCAGACGAGAGGGAGGAATTTGGGTAACATTCGGCAAAGTCGCGACTCGGGGGCAAGTAACGCGAGATGGACTGGGGGTGGCCGGAGCCATGATGGAGAACTTGACTCGGTCCATACATGAACTAGACCGTAGGACATAAGGACAGATGTTGCTGCAGTGTTGACCCTCTGCTTATTCCGCAGACGCTACAAGGATGAATTCGTTTAGTGAGGACCGGCTTTGTTGCACAGTATTGACCATGGCTTGGAAACATGGTTTTAAACTTGGGGTGGCTCTAGAGGAGGCTTTTCTTATGCAGTTGTTGTTCTACCTTGTTTGTGAAAATTTAGACTCCAGAAAATGACGTCTGCTTGTTGTAACCTTCCTGTGTTTTCTCATTACTTCCTGTTTTCCCCCCTTATTATGGAATACCTTTTAAGGACAAAAATATAAAATATCACCTGCACAATACTGTTTTTGTGCTACAAACCATCAGTGTGGTAGCTCCCTTGGTTGAAGAGAAGACTATTGCCTTGTTAACACTTGCGCTGCTGTGGGGATAGGCCAATCTATATTTGGACTCCTGTAATTACTCTTCCCGATCAGAAAAAGAAATCCTATGAAACATAAATTAATGGAATTAAGCTAAGTCATGGTCAATATTCTAAATAAAGAACTAGGAACTGTCATTCAGCTATGGAAAAACACTAACTTACTACAAGAAATGGGAAATGGAAAGTTGTTGGGGTAATTTATTAGAGAATGTAATGGACCCTTCCAGACTAAGTACTATGAAGCAAAGGAATTGTGCAATCATTTTGTCTTTTATTTTTTAATATATTGTATGTATAAGGAAAAAAGGAAGTAGAAAACACAGGAAACCCAAAGGTGCTTTTTCAAAAGGCAACTGGACTTTGTTTTTTTTCCTTGAACATGTTTCCCTTCTCATCCAAGAAGCTTCTTCAGTTCTGTTCAGTTTTGGATGAGAAGCAAAACGTCTTCAAGGACAAACAAAGTCCAGTTGCCTTTTGAAAAAAGCACTTTTGGAACAACCACGAGCTGGACGACAGACTTTCTGCAGACAAAACACAGAAAAGTTACAAAAGAAAGCTGTTATTGGATTTCCTGTAACATCATGAACGAGACAGGAAGAAAGACAACAGATGTGCCTGTGGGTACATTCTGTAGGAGAAAACCAAAAATCAAATGTCTCTTAATCCATGAACAGTTTGGTTCATGACTTTTCTTTAGAGCTGGGAGACTCAGCTCTAAAAACTAAGCCCTTTACAGTTTAAAATGTAAAGTATGAAAGTGAGAGGCGTGACTGCAACTGCATCAATATATATTGCTAGCAAACCTAGGTTAACATATCAAATGGTCTGCACTGAAACAACTCATAATCAGCATAAAATACTCAACATGCTGGCTGTATATGGACTAAAAGGGATATTGTGGAAGTATAAAACACCATTAAAAATCTGCCTTGGAGGAAGAAGGGAAGTAAAGGAACAGCTCCATTAACTTTACTGTCTTGTTGAGTGAAAGTATTTAATCTTTTTCATCTATGGAGGGACAACTTTTTACTTAAAATTATATGTGGAGATGTAGGTATCCAGGGTATGAGGAAGAATGGGAACAGATTAGGTCATTTCATTCAAATTAAGATACACCTTTCTGTCACCATTATTCCCTTATACATGGTATTTGGAGGTATGATGCCTCTGCCCCAGATGTAATGTTGAATTTTCATAAAAACTGTCCTCCATGAATTTAGTCAATCCCCTTTAAAAAGTACCCAAGCTAGTGGTTGTGTCACCTTCTACAAATTATATATTATATGAAATATTTGTTTTTTCTGTCTAAATCTCTTTCACGTCAGCAGCATTGGATGACTCCTAAATGGTGTCTCAAAGAGGCTTTTTTCACAAGGCAACTGGACTTTCTTGTTTTTATTTTGAAGACGTTTCACTTCTCATCCAATTCAGAGCTGAAGAAGCTTCTTGGATGAGAAATGAAACATCTTCAAAGAAAAAACAAGAAAGTCCAGTTGCCTCTTGAAAAAAAGCATCTTTGGGATAACTATGACCTGGATGACTGAGAATCTCCATATAGACACTCCCAAATGGTGCTACCTTGAAAAATGGGCAAAAATCTCTGTTTTTCTGTTTATCATTTGTGGTTTTATTTGCTTTAGTCATATCCTCAATTGCTCCCTAAAGTTCTAGCTTTTTTTTTTGCAAGGAAGATGTTAGAACCCCTCATTTTATAAAATTAATTTCATTGCTACATTGCCTTTCATATACAAGCTCGAGATAGCATATATAAGGCTCCAACCTCCTATGGTATTATTCACTATAGCCACAATCCTGTGAGGGAAGTTGAGTTGAGAATGACTGTCCCAATGTCCCCCAGCGAACAGTTTCTGACTACAGGTAATCCTCAACTTACAACTGGACGCTTAATAACTATTTGAAATTATGATGGGCCCGGAGCGGGTGCCTTGTGGCCCATAAAGCACTTCTGGCTGTTGTAAAATGTGCCATCCCACCACAGCCCTTTGGTCACATGACCACATTACACAGGCTTGCCTGTGGTCATATGACTATGATTTGCAATTATTATTCCTGGTTTCTGCAGATTTCTGGTAAAAAAACACCCATTCGGAAGAATGGGCTTGCACTTACTGCCACTCTGTTCATTTAACAACCACCACAGAAAATTTATAAAATCAAATCTGGTTCAACTTATTACTTCAACTTATTACCATAATGTGCTTCAACTTATTACCATAATGAATTGTGCCTGGTATTCTGGTCTCAGTTGTGGTTGTAAGTCGAGCCCTACCTACACTATGTATTTTTTCTAGTTTTATTATATACATCTCAAAATGTCAGACCAGAACTCTTCATGGTATGCCAGAAATAAATTTGTATAAAGGTATTACAATGTTGGCAGTTTTATTTTCAGTCCATTCCATGGTGATCCCTAGTACTAAATTTTAACCTCCTTCATAGCTTCAAACTCTGAATCAACACTAGTCGACAACTGTCCATTTTTTTCTGATTAATTACAGATATCACAACCCGCACCGCATATATATGAAGTTAGATTTTTTTTGCCCTAATGTTCATTAATTTATACTTAGATAAATTGTGAACTACATTAGTCATTTTGCTGCCCAATCACTTAGTTTAAAAAGGTTCTTCGGGATTTCTTCCCTTTTAGTTTTTATGCCCTGAATATTTCTGCATCATTTCCTCTCCTCTAAATAATGATCATTTATGGACAAGTTTAAAACTACCAGGACCTTGAGGGATCTACTTTTTTATTTCTTTGGAAGTCAATAAATAAGAAAAGAGCTGGAAGGGACCTTGGAGCTCTTCTAGCCTAACCCCCTGCTCAAGCAGGAGACCCTATACCCTGGGTGTCAAACTCGCCACATTGCCACATTGCTGGAGGTGGGATTGGTGCAGTCTCTGCATGATGCAACCAGCCCACAGGCCGGCAGTTTGACACCCCTGCCCTATACCATTTCAGACAGGTGGCTGTCCAGTCTTTTCTTTAAAACCTCCAGTGATGAAGCACTTAAAACTTCTGAAGAGTTCTGGTTAATTGTCCTTGCTGTTAGGAAGTCCTCATCTCATTATTGCTAAATTTACCCAAGAGCTTTTGATGAGGATCTCTATCAAATTTGAATTGCAAGTTAAATTGGATAGAGGGAAACTGGAATGTAACCATGCTACAAAAACGCTATCAATCAGGGAGTGTTTGCTAAAGCAAATAAAGATCTGAAGCATGTGTTAAGCTTCCAGCCTATTTTTGTTAAATATGCATACCCTGTTCTTTCTGAATGGTTAGAAAACAAATCCTTTAGATTTCATGTGCCACTATATCTGTCCAGAGATTACCTAGCATACATTGATTGGTGTCACTCTTTGAATAGTTGTCTCAGCTGCCTCTGATTTCTATTACTTGTGGTTGAGAACACAAGAGATTTTAGAGCAATTACATTTTTCTTTTACCTTTTCACAAGCTGTTGCACGTGCAGGCTACTTTTTTTCCAAAGGGGAGTTGCTGTTTTATAGAGGAAGAAAAGACAGGGAAGACTGAGAAATAGAGAGTAGTTTTATGTGTTACTACAGACCTGACTGAAATTGGCTACAACAGTGGTTCTCAACCTTTTCTTCACCACAGACTTCCTTTAAATACCTTTTGTGGCCACAGACCATGACCATGGACCACCAAGACTTAAGATTTAAATCATAACATTTCTTCAAGCTTTCACAGACCTACTGCGATGACGTGGCCCCCTACAATGTACTGGGTTACAGTACATGTTAATTCATGGTTACCTGATTCACAGCTTACTCAATTGACTGGATTCATACAATAGACTGAACCATGCATTTAATTATGGGTCATGTTCATATAACATCCTATGCCAAAAACTAACTATCCTCTTTAAGCAAGGCATGAACAATTTGTGCAGTAAGTAGCAGGGAGTGGAATAAAGCAATAACTCCCTTTACATTGTTTATGGTGGATGTTTAAAAAGAGACTGTACATGTGAGTAAGGATTTACAAGGACAATTCAACATTCAGCTGAAATAAATAGGCAGAGATTAATAAAGACTGATGTTTAAAAAGACCAAAACCAAGCCAGCTCTATGGAATTCATTACTGCATAATTGTACAGCATAGATTGCTTTTTTAAAAAATAAATAAATAAATAACATTTTATGATCCCCAGGGGTTCAAATGCAGCGGTTGTGTATGTCAGCCTTTTCCAGCTTGTTACCTTCCATAATTATTAGGCTATGTCTCCCATTATTCCCCAAGCCATGCTGACTAGTATTTGTGGAAGCTATGTTCCCATATGTTGAGAAGACATCAAGTTACATGTACCACATGTTGACTGCTAGTGTATAGTTGCTTCTGATATTCTTACTTTGTAAATTTTAATTAGTAATTATTGGACAAACTACAAAATTAAGCTGAATGTTGACTTCAACCAGCATTGTAATTCTTGTGTCCTCCTGAAATTTTGAATGGAGCAGTGCTACTTAGGATTTCTGTGTACGATACAGAAAAATTTGTGCATGTTTGTTACCTAATTTGCCTCATAAGTTCAAAATAAAGTGATTCAGGAGAAATGCACTTATTAATACCGGAAAGAAATTGGGAAATTATCTTTGTATACTAATAAAATCAAAATGTTTGCTCTAAATGCAAGACTAGAAAATAAGTAGGGGATCCACTCATTAGTGGTGAATTAATGGCTTGCATGGTTCATAACAGATGTGTGTACTATAGAAAAAAAGGAGCTTCTGTGACATTTGAAACAGCTGACTGATCCTGTAGAAAAGCTTCAGACGCTCATTAGAAAACTTATTTTAGCCCATCTGGCATACCACAATATTATCTTACAGTCCAGCCCTCTTGTGTCAAAACGATAAATAGCTGTATGTGTCAGTGTAGGATTTCTCTGGATTGTTTTCATTTGTTAGAGTGGGAGCATGTTAAAGGAGTGAGTATTTTTAAATTTCTAGCAATCTGAGAGAAAAGGGAATTGTTGCTTGTATTATGATGTGTAATTATGAATCCATGTAACAAGCTACTTATGAGAATAGTAAATGTTCAGTCACACTGTTGTCTGACTTTCTAGGATCACACTGCAATTCCAGTGTATCATCCAACGCCTAGCCAGGCACGTCTTGCCACACAACTAACAGAAGAGGAGCAAATCCGGATAGCTCAAAGGATTGGACTAATTCAGCACCTTCCTAAAGGAATATTTGATCCAGGCTCAGAGCCATCAGAAAAGAAAATGAAAGAGTATGTTTCCATGCACAATGCTTTAAATGTACCTTTTAAAGTCAGAACAAACCTTGAAAGTATTATAGTGATTAACTGCTAATGAATGCAAAAATATCCTTTAGCATTTATTGACTTTATGCAGAAATGGCCCTCCAAAATGCAACAGAAATAAGCTGTGCTTTGTTTTTATTAATTTATTTACAATATTTATATAGCTGTTCATCTCACCCAAAGCAACTTTGGGCAGCTTACAAACTTTTCCTGCTTTGTTTTTTTAAGAAAACAGATTACTGCTGCCCTAAAGAAAAACTGCACTTAACATAGGCATTCTGCTAGATAACAGAGGATATGATGCGTTGTGCATCTTTCCAGAAATTGTACTTAAGTCTCTTGAATCCAGGGCTTTTTTTCTGCCGGAACGCGGCGGAACGGCGTTCCGGCACCTTTTTCCGGGCCGGCCGCACCGGAAATAGCCCCTCCCAAACCGGAAATAGCCCCTCCCAAATTTTACTTGCATCTTTTTTCTAAAGGGGCGGGCCTAGGGTTTGATGGGGGCGTGGCCAGGTTTGAGTTCCGCCACCTTTTCGCTGAGA
>NW_015386674.1:415029-421493 GCF_001527695.2 Protobothrops mucrosquamatus | reverse complement strand
TGAATCTATTCCCAAGGTCATCAACACAGCAGTGCTTTATTAGAGGTCTTATGCTAAACTCTTAATAAACTATTAATTACAGGTAATTCTCAATTAGTGACCACCATTGGGAGTGGCAACTCCATAAGTTAGCTTGTAGTCACTAAGGGTAAAATCATGTGACTATGATGGGCTTACATTACTTTTCATTTGGTCATCAAGCAAATCAACCCAGTCTTAAGCAAGACATCACATGACCACAACTTGAACTTTACCTCCGTATTCTCCATTAACTCTACTTGTGAGAAGCCAGTTGTGAAGCAAGTGAATGCTGATCATGTGATCGCTGTACATTGTAATGGTCAATAATGCATGCCGATTAGAAAGTGTCCCAATGGTGATAATGTCAGCATGGGACATTGTGACAGTCATAAATACAAGGATTGATCAAAAAGCTGTTTTTTACATCATTATAATTTTGAATGGTGACTAAACAAGGTAAGGTACTACCTGTAATGAGCTGCATGTTTCTGAACTTTCTCTGTTAAATTTGTTGGAGTATAATTCTCATCGTGGACAGTCAAAATGATCCAGAAATTCGAACTGTGCTTTTTTGCAGAACAGTATTTGTTTCAGAATTTCAGTATTACTGAGAATCTGAAGGAAAATTTGATGATGGTATATTTGAAGTGGGAAAAAAGTCATTACTACTTTTATACATACGTTAGCTTTGATTTCTTAGATATGAATATATAGTAAGGTATGTTTTTTTAAAGGTAGAATATATTAACTATGGCAATAGGGACTGGGATTGGACATTGCCAAGTGACGTCATAAGGCATGACTTCATGTGACTTAACAACAGTTGCGCCAATCCCAGCTGCCACTGTCAAGCAAATCCTGCATAGTCACAGCATCCCGTGGTCATGGGAACATCATTTGTGATCTCCTGCCAACTTCCCCATTGACTTTGCTTGAATTATGATCACATGACCAGGGGGACACTGCAATGTCTGCAATTATGAGGCTCCATTGAAAGTCCCCCTTGTTCAGCAAAGTCATAATTTTGAACACTCATTAAATGAGTGGCTATTCAGTGAAGATTATCTATAAAGCAAGATGTTTTGTTCTTAGTTGCTGAAGATGATGCCCATAGCATAGGCAAAGAAAGTAGTCCTCACTTAGTGACTGCCTCATTCATGGTTACACCATGATGAAAAAGTAATGATCAATCCTCACATTTACAACCTTTGTGGGTCTGTAAAACAAAGGAAAGCTGAAGCAATGTCATAAGCATAGTTGTGGTTTCACTCATTTAATGCCTGAGTTGCCAGCCCTAATTGTTTGTTATCGTATGTTAGAAGATTTCCTAACATACAAGGACCTGTTGTAGCATTACTTATACTTTCCAGTCAGGCTATCCCATTGGAAATGCCGCAGACTGTATACGGGAAGAACAAATTCAAGTTCAAAGCACTATTCTTAGGACTGGCCTTAGTATCCAGAGTATTTACTAGAGAGATGGCAATGATGGACCCTCCTTTTATCTTAGAATTAATTCTTTATCAGAGTACCTTCTGTAGAGAAACCAATTAACAGCCTGATATTGATGCTTTGATACCTCCATGAGCATGATTTCATGGTGAATTTCACTAAGAGCTCATTCATATTAAAGCAGATCACAATCAACAGGAGGGAGAGAAAATACTTGTCTCAGGAGAACACCCTCAAGGTTTGAAAAGTGTAAGGGCTAACTTATAGAACTGCAGCCCTCAGGTTGCTGGCAAGATTACAAGGATAATAAACTCTTGATTCAGTACCAAAGGCCCAATTCCATTCCAGATCATTCCAGTAGTTCCTTCCAGCCTAGACCAAGTCCCATCTGCACAAGACAATGCCAAGCAAAGTAACCCAATCATTGCATTGATGGCTAATCATAAATTGACAGAGGGAAAGCCATTTGGCTTTCTGATCAAATCATCAACAGAAGCTATCCTAATGAGGTGGGGAGCCTAATTCCCAAATAGGTTAATGCAGAAATTATGGTCCCATCATAGTTTAGTATTGTCCACTAACAAATGGAATAAGATTATAGGAATGCCTCTGAAGGCATTTTCACACTAGACAAATTGGTGTCATATGGACAATGTTATGACCAAAGCCTATATAATCAGGTAGGATGGATAGAAATCACGGGGTTTCAGAGGAAGATGTACAGCTACTGTAATGATGTCAACAAATATATATCTATGCTCCATATCAGCCGAGATTACTGAACAGTATAACCAATTCATCAGCGCTTGAATTAAGGGGAGTGGATCCTATACTGAGATATTTTACTACAGTTTACATGAAGATCCCCCTTAGGTGACCTGTTCATAATAGTGAACAACACACAAGTGAAATGTTCTTCCCAATTTTCAGAAAATGGAGCAGGGGATCAGTGTCCTACTGGCTTCATGATCAGAAAGGCTATCTATGTTTGATTGATATTGACCGAAAACTATCCAGAGTGATATTCAAGGTGAATATACACAAGGTATTGGGTAATTTTTATTCCATTCTGGCCCAGGAGATGCAGTTCTCCATCCAAAAGGGGATTAGTAATGATTGCATATGACATCTCTTGAAAACACACTAGCATTTGAAGTTGATTACCTAGTCACAGACTGGCTACAATTTTGCATCAAGAAATTTAATGGGAACCCAGTTACAACTAAATCTGTCAACTGATTTGGTATGCTTTTAAAATAGGTGGTGTAAAATAGTTGTAGTAACAACACAAATCATAGAAGTATAGAAATTCATACAAAGGGGGCCGAGAGAGATTCTGCGTATACTCTATTAATTCAAAGTGTGCTAAAACTGGGTTCCTGTTTCATGCCTAAAGTCAGTTCCAAATTTCAAGAGGCATAAAAAACTGTACCTGTTTTTCTGCCCCAGTTCTTTCCACTCCTAGAGGACTAACCAACACAAAACATCAATAGAAAAAAAAAATATGTACCTCAGTGTTGAACTGTTGAATCCTTGGTGATCTCTCAGCTCTCTTGCGGACATTTCATTACTTGACTAGGTAACATCAGTGCTAGTGAGACTGGGGTTTACTCCTGTTCATATATAGTAGCAGCCCTGCCAATGTTGGCGGGGTGTATGATGGTAGGTAGGACAGACAGGCAAAAGACTTGCAGAGCACATCTGTGATCACCAACTAGAGTAGTCAGAAGACACAATGAAAATTCCTTAATCTCACAACACATTACCAAACTCAACCATAGCTTCAATTGAGAAACTGAGCATTGTAGATCAAAAACTCTAAGGAAGCTTGGTATTCTGATAAATTTCTGGAACCTTGGTATTCATCCATCAGTAGACACGTAGAGATAAACCACTTTTACACACCAATCAAAAGAGGCATTAAAAAGGAAACAAAAAGACTAGAACACGTCCTCTCCAGCAACCAATGCCCAAATAAGCAGAGAGTAACGCCAGACAAACAAGCAGAAAATAATACCCTAATTGAGGAACTACCAAGGAGAAAACCACACCCCCACTAACACTGGCTGGGCAAGCTATTGCATATAAATAAGGCAAACCCTACACTCACTAGCACTGATGATTTTATCTAGTGGGGTAGTGAAATATTTGGAAGTAAACAACCAAACTCGGACAGCAACACAACAAAAGTAGCTGTGTGCAGGAAAGAGCACTAAAAATATATCTCAAACATACTTTACTAGTATGGAAGATTAATAACCAATTTGCTTCCTATAGAGTAGGAATTCTGGAGAGACAAGTTAAACAATCCATCAGCTAGTAACCTAGAGTATATTGCTCTGACATTTAAGCCAGAGTTGGGTGATACCTGCATCAACGGTGTTAATTGCTGTTTTGGATAGGACATTTGTGGTTCTTTGTGGTTATTGTGACACTGATATGGAGAATGGGATGGGAGTGGATTAAACCAGTGATATTCTGATCTCCTGGCTAACAGAGTAAACTAGAAATCAGGAACCCTAATAATGTTAAAAATCTTCATTCTTTGTGTGTAATTTTTATGAGTCTAGAACATGTTGCTTATACATGGAAGAAAGCAGCATAGTTCTTGCAAGTTTCCACTTGGAAAAAATAACACAGGAATTTTCAAATATCATAAATTCAGTGCAGGAAGTTGATATTATACTTTAAAGCTGAGTGTATAGCAAAACAATATAGCAACTAGTCTTTTACAGTTGTATTGAAATTTACCAAGCAGCAAATTGGGCAGGAAATAGAAGCTAGATGGCTGGGGAACCATCTTGCAACCTTTGTATTAGCATTCAGTTTCTCTTTTTACTTCTCTAGGTGTGTAATCTGTATGCTGGATTTTGTATATGGAGATCCCATCCGATTCCTGCCTTGTCTACACATCTACCATGTAAACTGCATTGATGACTGGCTGATGCGATCATTCACATGTCCTTCTTGCATGGAGCCAGTGGATGCTGCTCTGCTCTCCTCCTATGAGACTAACTGAGGTGGCTTTGGGCCCTGCTCTTGTTCTTGCTTCCAGGCTGTTGATATATTGGGGGCCTGGGATGTGGGACATTATTTGCACAATTCTGGGTACACCAAAGAAACCGGCCCCAGCCCCTACGGACACATGCAGCCAGGCTGGCTGTATTAAAGGATGATTTGTGCCATATTTTTGAGTGTTGCCATCCAGGTTATGGGGGGGGGGGAAGGGTTGGAAGGAAACAGGGAATGGCAGAACTAAAACTTTCCTTCTACTCTACTCACAATTTAGTTTTGTAGAAAATCAAGATTCTTCTTTGACCCAATTATCTACCCTCATACTATTGTAAGTCCCTGTTAAGCTATTGAGTACAGTTGTAGGAAACTGTAGTGGAATTCTTACATGTTAATGATGCTGAAGATGATCTCTTAAGGTTTTACAAATTAAGAGAAATTCTAAGGCTATTATACCAGCTCTGGTCAGTTCATGGGGGGAAAACCCAGGCATTTTACGTTTGGGCCACTATTGAAAATTCATCTATCAGTTCAAGTACGCAATGCAGAAACCAAGGCTTAGAAACTAGTTAGCTCCCTACCTAGGGTAGCTTGAAGCTGTAACATTTGCTAGGGAAGGAGACTGAACCTGTTCTTGTTGCTTTTGGAAGTGCTTCTTTTTAAAGATTGATGTTTTAGTTAAGAGAAAAGGATACTATTTCCTTGCTCTTTTTTTCTCCATCAAATAAGACTTTTATCTATTTTGAAGAATTGTATGGTGCCTCTTCTCAAACCCCTGTAGGGCAAGCAGATTCTCCACCTAATGCTTATTCACCAGACTAGGAGAAAGTCACACAGATATAACAGATTTTGAAAGCAATAGTTTCACTCAATCTTCATTTGGGTGAAGTTCACTGGAAAGAGGAGGGATGGGCTAAGTGCAGATTATTTGTCACAATGTGAAATGTCTGCCTTTCTATTTCGAAACAATGTTGACATTTAGATATATATGTATATAGCTTGTTTAAAGTGAGAAATATTTTTATGGAAAGTTTACGATTCAGTATGGTAAGATCCTTTTAGATACTGGTTGTGAGTTAAAGCATCCATATATTCTGAAGAGTGAAGAAATGTTTATTTGTAGGCAATCTACTATTTGCTTAAAGATTTTGTCCCACAAGAACCCATTAAGGCAGGCTGTTATGATGATGCAGCAAAGCCAACATGTGAAAAGGCTTTCCTAAATCATATTGTTTATTGCCTTGCAAGTACAGAAATGTGAAAGTGCTTTTCTGATTATGTATTGTCCATAACAAAGATCTAGTGCTTGAAAGATTTAAAAAAACGGATGTACATTGCATTGAAATGGAAAATAAATAGATTGTCAGCAGTGCCTTCTAAAGTATATACATACATTAGCCAAGATGACTGTAGAAAACTTTTCTATTAGTGAAAATGAGTAGAACCAGAGAATGGGGTACTCTGAATCAATTTATCATTTCCCTTTTCCCTTTAATAAATTAGAAATTAATTGCCATTTTTCCAATCAAGCATGATTCTATACAGCAGTAGGATCTGATATTGCTATTGTATGGTCCTTCAGAAGTTTTTGAATGGACCTCCCAGCAGACCTATGATATTGTAAGGAATCTTGGAAATTGCAATTTGGCAACAAGAAAGTCACATTGGGTTTGGGAATGAAATCATATCTGCTTTCTGAGCCATACTACAAATCTTTTATTTGTAATTCCAAAACTGGCAGGGAAGAAACAGCTCAGTGCCCCAAATGATGATTTGGTCTTGAGAAGACAGTACAGAAAATTTAAGGAACAAATAGGGGCAGCCTAGAAATCAGTTTAAGGTAAAAATTATTAATTTGGAGGTTCCTTTGGATGATAGTAAGGGGCTACACGTCAATATCTTATCCTCCCCTTTTATTGTTTTCTCATTCATGCAGCCATGATTCCCCCCCCCCCCCCCCCCCCCCCCCCCCCCCCCCC